>NW_022437020.1:6398124-6466564 GCF_009761245.1 Sapajus apella | reverse complement strand
GTGTGTGTGTGTGTGTGTGTGTGTGTGTGTGTGTGTGTGTGTGTGTGTGGTGAATGCAGATCACGGCTTCATTTTGAGCCTGTTGGGGACCACTACAGGGTTTCAAAGAGCAGTCTATCCTAAGTCACGCTAATGGTCAAATTTTTGTTTTAGGTTGGAATTTTCTATAGCTTTTCTTTTTGGTGGCAGAAGTTCAACACTTTCTTATTCTCTGAATTCAATCCTAAGAGGAGATTGCTTCATTCATGTTAAGGAGCAGATGCTTCTGCCTCATGAAGCAGATTGAAGTGGTGCTTTTCTGTTTGTAGCAGCTCTTGTGGCTATGAACTGCCTGGATTGACTTTTCCATGCCCCTAGCTACAGGGCTTCGTAAGACACTGCCTCAGGAACTAGAGGCCTTTTGTATATAGCTCCTTTACAAAGTCTAGTAGAGAGATGATTAGGACTTGAGCTGGGCAGCAGGACTAGAGGAGAGGGAATGATTTGAGAAATGTTTAGAAGGAAAATCTGGTAGCAGGAAACCCAATGAAAACTTTGCCTATTTGATTCAGTTACTTCAGCAATTGATAAAACAGAGAGTCCTACTGCTTGACCCTGGGTGGGAGATTCATTGTGTGTCATTAGTAAGACATAGACGGCATTTTCCTTCCAGAAAATGTGCAGAAACTTCTCAGTGCTCCTGGATTTAGAGCGCTTCTTAGAGAAGCTTAGGTTTTCTTGTGTGTGAAAGGGAGAGAAATAAAAGCATTGATTAGAAAGCTGAAAAAGAAAGCAACTTGGCCTTCATAAAACCATAGGAAGGGTTGTGACTTCTGGTGGCACAAGAGTTAACTCCAGAAACCTCACTGATGGTGAGGTCCCAGAGAGGACTCTCTGTGTGTAGCTGAAATAACTCGATACTCAGAACCCAGGCATAATTTTGGCATATGTCAGGGTCATGGCAGGGGAGATCTTGCCAAGGCATAGCCCCTTCAGAAAAGGGTGTCTGGTGTTTCTGACTCTATCATTTGGCAATGAGGGGGCAAAGGCAGTGACCAAATCAGGAGGGAGATCACCACCAGGGCCTGTCCCTCAATAGGATTGCCATTGCTTGGGCAGACTTTCCCTCCAGCTTTCTAGAAAACCCAGAAGATGGGCAGCACAGCAGTGGGAGTATTGGATTCCCTGCCCATGTAGCAAATGGAAGTTTTAGCTGATTCTAATGTAATTTATGGAAACAGAAAAGATATAAAAGGCAGGTATCGCAGATATAACAGCTCCTGCCTAATAGAATTGGACTGATTTGATTCATGGATGAGGGTGAGAGGAAAATTCAAAGATTACTCCCAGGTTTTTAGCTTGAGTCATTGGTTAGATGGAATCATATGCTACATGAGAATAACACAGGAGAAAAGGTGGACAATGAAACACTCAATTTGAGGGCATTAAATCTAAGGGCACAATAGATTGATATACAGACAGGCTGTATTTCAATAGATATATTGATTGAAATACAGAGGTGACATTCTGAAGTTACATGTCCGCTCTGGATTTAGATGACTCGATTCTGGCTGGGAATTTCTTGTGCCTCAGTCTCCTCCTCTGGAAAACTGATATGAAAATAGTGTTGTGGTTTCTAAAAATGGCTTAATAATTATTTGGCACTCTTCTCATTTAGATGTTGTATATATTTCCCCAATTCTGAATCTGGGCAAGGTTGTGACTGCTTCAGCTGACAGAGTATGATGAAAGTGACATAATATGACTTTAGGGGCTGCATTATAAAAGGCAATTTAGTGTTTCTGTCCTGCAAGTGCACTCATTTTTGGAGCCCTAAGCCTCCATATAAGATGTCCAACTTACCATGAGGCTGCCATGCTGTGAGGAAGCCCAGTCTACAGGAGATTCATGTGGATGCTTCATTGATTGCCCTAGGCAAGGCTCCAGCTGAGAGCTAGTATCAGCTGCCACACATATTTGTGAAGATGCTTTCAAAAGCCCCCAGTTGTTTTATCAACCTAGCTGCCTTATCTTCCCAGGTGAGGTCCTAGATGTCATGGAGCAGAAACAAGCCATCCCTACTGAGCTCTGTCTGAATTCTGGATCCACAGAATAATAAAATGATTGTTTTATTCCACCAAGTCCTGGGATAATTTGTTATACAGTGATAATGTATCCAACACCAGGAAGAGATTAAATATGGAAGCTATTTATTAAAGAAAATACCTGGAAAAGAAAGTTGAGAGAAAGCCAGGAGAAACTTGGAGGGCTATCAGTTGATAATGCATGTCCATCCCTTACTGAAGGAGAGAGGGAAGGGAGGAGGGAAATTTGGGCAGAGCTGAGTTGTTCTAAGGCAAGTTCAGTGGGGATATTGAGGAGTCCTTGAGCTAAAGCCACCTGTCAGAGGAGCTTCATCCCTGAAGCATTGAAAAGTGTGGCACCAGTACAAAGGCTGTGATGATTTTCAGATCCCAGGAGCTGAGATCTCTCAGTCAGTAGCACAGATCAGAGAGAAGCACTTTCCTGGCTATCATAAATACCAACTGGAACAAATAGTAACTGTTTTGAAAATGAAATGATTCAATATACATAGAGCAGTAACTGATACATTGGAAATGATCAATAAATATGAATGATAATCAGTAGTAATCTTTGAAATAATGACAGTGAATAAGACCATTAGTTAAAAGTATAGTAAGAAGAGCAATAGACTCTGAGTAGGATCATGGGGACATTAGCATTTAAGAGACATTCAGTAGAAAGAGAACCATGTGTAAATCCAGTATCTGGTGTTAACTGAGCACCTACTACATATGGAAACTAAGTGCCACTGACATATAGACTCCAAAAAAGCAGAGACATTTGTCTGTGGTACCTTTCTGGTATCTGGAACAGCCCCTAGATGAAGAGTAACAATTAGATTTCAAGGCAGTGGAAGTATTTCAGGTAAGAATGGAAGAACTATCAGAATTATAGTATAACCCTTTTGAAGCCTCAGATGAAATGATGGATCTTGGCAATGACCATCAATGGCTGCTGACATCATAAATTAGAGACAACCTGGCATTATGTAGCTCGTAATAGAAGAATACATTACAGCTTTTGGAGTATTCTTCTGTGGTTGTGCGTGTGTGTGTGTGTGTGTGTGTGTGTGTGTGTGTGTGTAATTAAATTTAAAGCTAATCAAGCCTCTAGATCTAATCACACATTTAAATAAATATAAGAAGGAGAGAAACATGTTGAATAACACAAAATTTTGCAACTAGCAAAATTCAGACTGTGGAAAACTGCAGGATAAATTACTCAGTTTCTTTTTAAAAATTCTATTTTATTATGTTATTATTTAGTTAGTTATATTTTGGAGATGAGGGCCTCTCTATGTTGCCAAGACTGTACTCAAACTCCTGAATTCAGGATCTTCTCCTGACTTGCTCTCTAGAGTTGCTGGGACTGCAGGCATGCTCCATCCTGCCACGCTCCCAGTTTCTTCATTAACTTAAGTTGCAAGGGAAAAACGGGAAACACATTCAACCACTTGCAGTGTATGGGCATTGAGTATGATTCAAACAAACACATTATTAGAAGATATCTTTGTGAGCATAGGGAACATCTGAACAGTACTTGGATTTTTGGGGATATTAAATACTAATATTTACATTTGACAGTGGCATACCTGTGTGACTGTTAGTATACCTGAGTGTTTATGCTTGCAAATATATGCATTTATTTTACCATGATGTATTTAAATGTTATTATAGCCTATTTTATTGTGTTGGCCTATTTTATTATGCTGGCCTATGAAATGTAATGTTTTATACGACAAACATGTTTAAAAACAACATGCTTTTAAATACTCTTTAAAATGCAAATACATATCTTTTGAATAATTTGAAAATTATTTTTTCAAAATTATATTTTCAGAATTTTTACCTTTGAGGATTGTGATTGTTGGGATTTTATACTTTAGCAATTTGGGATTTTGATTTTTTTAATTTCAACATTTGGGATTATGGTGTTTGAGATTGTGTCTCTCAGGATTATGTCCCAAGCCAAAAATAATGATGATTAATATGCTGAAGACTCTAATGGATAAAACAGACAGGATGCAATAACAGATGGGCAATGTAAGCAAAAAGGTGAAACTTCTAAGGAAAAAAAATCAAAAGAATAGCTAGAGATTTTAAAAAAGAGTGGAGAATATATATCATGATAACTGTAACAGAAATGAAGAGTCTTTGGTGGGTTAGTAGATTGCACATGGCTGGGAAAAAAAATTCTGAGCTTGAAGGTATCTCAGTAGAAACCCCCCAAAATGAAGAGTAAAGACAGATAAGTTGAAAAAAAAAAGAGCAGAATATCCAAGAACTGTGGGATAACTACAAAAGGTATAACGTGTGTATAATAAAAATACTGGAGGGGAAGAAGTAGAGAAAGGAACAGAAGAAATATTTGAAGCAATAATGACTGATAATTTCCCCAAATTGATGTTAGACACTAGACCACAAATCAAGTAAGCTCAGAAAACACCAAGTAGGATAAATGCCAAAATACAACATGTAAGCATATAATTTTCTAACTTATAGAAAAGCAAAGATAAAGAAAAAATCCTGAAAGAAGTCAGAGGGGACAAAACAGCTTGCCTATAGAGAAGAAAAGATAAGAATACCATCTGACTCCTCCTCAGAGAGTATGCAAGAAAGAAAAGAGTGAGGTGAAATATTTAAATGTTGGGGAAAAACATCTACCAACCTAGACTTCTCTACTAAGCAGAATTATTTTTCAAAAATATAGGAGACATAAAAACTTTCTTAAATAAATAGAAATTGAGGGATTATTTATTTATATATTTATTTTTTGCTGGAAGACTACCATACAAGAAATGTTAAAAGACATTCCTTAGAGAGAAGGAAAATCATATAGGTCAGAAATTCAGATCTATGTAAAGAAAGGAAGAGTGATAGAGAAGGAATAAGTGAAGGTAAGATAAAAACTTTAATTTTTCTTATTCTTAATTGATCTAGTAGATAACAGCTTGTTCAAAATAATAGCAACAATATATTCAATTATGTATACTTATGTATACATATAAGCTTAGATATGCTTATGTGTAAGAAATGAATGACAGCAGTGTTACATTGGACAGGAGAAAACTTTAGGATTATTTTGTTACTATAAGCTACTCCTATTCTCTGTGAAGCAGTGTAATATTATTTGAAGGTGGGCTTGGATTAGTTGTAAATGTATACTGTAAACTCTAGGACAAGTATTTTTAAAAGTTTTGAAAAAATAAGTATAACCAATATGCTAAAAAAAGGAGAGAAAATTGAATCATATAAAATGCCCATTTGAAACCAACAACAAAAAAGAAAAATAGTGGAAACAAAAATAGAAACAAAGGACAAGGGCAATAAATATGTGAGAGTAACAAAAATGGTAATTATTAATATAAGTGTATCAATAATCACCTTAAACCCTTATTACTACTCTATTAAAAGACAGAGATCTTCAGAGTAGCTAACAAAACAAGTCTCAACCTTATGTTATCTGCAGGGAATCCAATTTAAATAACAAGACATATAGATTAAAAGTAAATGGATGGAGAATATATACCATGATAACATTAATCAAAAGAAAGCAGATACAACTATATTAATTTGAGACAGAGAATGTTCAAGGCAAAGAATTTATCAGAGATAGAGAAGCATTACATAATGATAAAGGGGTCAGCTCTCCCAGAAGAAATAACAATCTTCAATGTGCATGTTCTTAACAACAGAGCTTTAAGATAAATGAGGAAAAAGCTGGTAGAAATACAAGGAGAAGTAGATGAATCTATTATTAGTGTTGGAAATTTCAACTCTCCTTTATTAGAAATGAATAGATCCAGCAGACAGAAAATAAATAAGAACATAGTTGAACTCAGTAACATCACCGATTAGATGAATATAATTGACATCTATCAACTTCTTCATCCAGAAACAGCAGAATACAGTCTTCTTAAGTAGTCCCACATTTTCTAAGATAGATTACACTCTGGGCTACAAAACACACTTTTAAAAAATTGAAAGATTAGAAATCATACAAAGTATGCTCTCTTACCAAACTCAAATTAAATTAGAGATAATAACAAAGATAGATGGCAATTCCAAAATATGTGAAGATTAAACAATCCACTCCTATTTCTCTTTCACCTTTATGGAAGTACAATTGACAAACAGAAATTGTATGTAGTTAAGGTGTACAACTATTTTGATATACATATACATTGTAAATTATTAAATCAAATTAAATAACATATTACTAACTTCATATGCTTATTATTTTTGTGGTGAGAACATTTAGGATCTATTCACTTAGCAAATCATACAATACCTTATTATTAACTGTCATCATCATGCCGTAAAATAGATCTGCAGAACTTAAACTTATTCATCGTACATAACTAAAACTTTGTACCCTTTGACCAACATCTTCATTCCTTCCCCTTCTCCCAGACCCTGGTAACTATCATTCTATTTTCTGCTTCTGTAAGTGCAACTCTTTAAGATTCCACATATGAGTAAGATTATGCAGTATTTGTTTTTCTTTGTTTTATTTCATTTAACATAAGCCCATCAGGTTCATACATGTTGCAAATGACAGGATTTGTTAGGACTGATTTTTTTGTGTGTATATGTACCATGTTTTCTTTATTCATCTATCATTAGACACTGAGGTTCGTTCCATATCTTGGCTATTGTAAATAATGCTGCAAGAACGTGAGAGTGCAGATATCTTTTCAACATACTGGTTTAATTTCCTTTGAATATATACCCAGAAGTGGGATTGTTAGATTATATGGTAGTTCTATCTTTAATTTTTAATGAACCTCCAAACTGTTTTTCATAATGGCTGCTCTAATTAATAACACATGATTCAAAGAAGAAATCATATGAGAAATTAAAACATATTTAATAAAAAATGAAAGCACAAGTTATCAAAATTTTGAGATGCAGTGAAAGCAGTGCTTGCAATAAAATTTATGGCATTGAATGTACACATTAGAAAATAAGAAAGATGTAAAATTGATAATCAAAGATTCTACCTTAGGAAACTAGAAAAATAAAACCCAGAAAATTAAAGCCAAAGTTAGCAGAAAAATAATAATAAAAATTAAAGCAGAAATCAATGTAAATGGAAAACCAAAAATCACTAGAGAAAATCAACAAAATCAAAAGCTGATTCTTTGAATGGATCAATAAAATCAATAAACCTCTAACCAGGCTAAGAAAAAGTAGAGAAGACAGTAAGTTACTGTCAATCTCTTTCATGCCAATAACCAAATTTCAAATGAAATTTGAAATTAAAAACATAACACAATTTACATTGGCACCCCCAATGTAATATGTACAATCTTGTACATATTTTGTAATATCGAAAATGAAATGAAGATATTGATAAAGATTTCATGGACATTAAAGGAACTTAAATATCAAGTTGTGATATCAACTCTATGTTCAGAAATTTGGTAATCTAGATGAAATGGACCAAACCCTTGAGAAATACAATCTGCCAAAACTCATACAAGAAGAAATAAACAATCTGAATCAGCTTATAACTGATAATGATCTTGAAGAAGTAACTAATAATCTTCTAAAACAGAAAGTACCAGGTCTCGATGGGTTCATTGGTGAATTCTATTTAAGAAAGAAATTATACCAATTCTCTACAGTCTTTTTTATAAGATAAAAGTGGAGGAGCTACTTTCTGACTCATTCTATGAGGACAGCATTAACCTAATACAAAAACTAAAGATACTACAAGAAAAAAAAATTATAGACCAATATTTCTCATAAACACACATGTAAAAAATCCTCAAAAACTATTGGGAAATTAAATTTAAGAATATGTAAAAAGAATTATAAAAATGATGATCAAATGATATTTGTCCCAGGTATGCAAGGCTGGCTCAACATTCAAAAATTAATGTCTTTCATTACATCAATAGGTTGAAGAAGAAAAATTACATAATCATATTAGTAGATACAGAAAAGGCATTTGACAAAATATAACAGTGATTCATGATAAAAACTCAATAAACAAGAATAAAGGAGAATTTCCATAACTTGACAAAAAAAAAGTCTCCAAAAAACCCTATAGCTAACATCATAGTTAATGATAAGAAATGAGAAGCTATCTCATAAAGATTAGAAGCAAAGCAAGGATGTCTTCTTTCACCACTTCTTTAAAACACCATACTGGAAGCCTTAGCTGGTACAATAAGTCAAGAAAATAAAATAAAAGTTATACCCATAGGGAAAGAAGAAATAAAATTGTTCATAGGTGATATGATTGTCTATGTAGAAACTTGAAGGAATTGGCAAAAGAACTCTTAGAACTAAGAAAAGATTATAGCAAGTTTGCAGGACACAAAGTTAACACAGAAACATCAATCTCTTTCATACCAATAACCAAATTTCAAATGAAATTTGAAATTAAAAACATAACACAATTTACATTGGCACCCCCAACGTAATATGTACAGTCTTGTACATATTTTGTAAATCAAATGAAATATGTACAAGATTGTTATGAGGAAAACTATAAAACTCTGAAGAAAGAAATAAAAGAGTAACTAGATAAATTGGAAGATATTTCATGTTTATGTAAATGGACTCAATAGTGTCAAGATATCATGTCTATGAGTTCAATAAAATCCTAGTCAAAATCCAAGCAAGTGGCTTTGTAGATATCAACAAACTGATCCTAAAGGTTTTTTGAAACAGCAAAAGTCTCAAAATAGTCAAATCCAATATGGAAGAAGAATAACAAAGTTGGAGGACTGATGTTAACTTACTTCAAGACTTACTATAAAGCCACAGTAATCAATATAGTGAAAGAATAGACAAATACGTCAAGGAAACAGGATAGACAGTCCAGAAATATATAATCTAAGTAGAGTCAACTGATCTTTGACAAATGAATAAAGGCAATACAATGGGGAATAGATAATCTTTTCAACAAAAGGTGCTAGAACAACTAGATGTCCACATACAAAAAAATGAATCTAGATACAGACTTTATATTTGTCACAAAATATTAACTCAAAATAGATCATAGACCTAAATATAATAGGCAAAACTATAAAACTGCTACAAGATTACATTGAAAAAGACTTAGATGACCTAGATTTGGGCAATGGCTTTTTAGATACAACACCAAAGACACAATCTTTTAAAGAAAGGATTGATATGCAAATAAATTTTTTATTTATTAAAATAAAAACTTTCTGCCCCCTGACAGACACAATCAAGAGAATGAAAAGACAAGCCACAGACAGAAAATATTTGTAAAAGACGTAACTGATGAAGGATTCTTAACCAAAATATGTAAAGAACCCTCAAAACTCAACAATAAAAGATAACCTGATTTTAAAAATGGGCAGAAGACCTGAACAGATCTCTCATCAAAAAGATATGCAAATGAGAAATAAGCATATGAAAAGATGCTCCACATTATATGTCCAAGCAAATGCTACTTAAAGCAAGCGATATACTGCTGCAGGCCTGTTAGAATGGCCAAAATCCAGAACATTGATGACCCTCACTGATGGCAAAAATGGAAGACAACTGGAGCTCTTATTCATTGCTAGTGGGAATGCAACATGGTACAGCTGCTTTGGAAGACCATTTGACACTTTCTTATCAAACTAAACATACCTTTATGATATGATCCAGCAATTATGCTTCTTGATATTTACCCAAAGGAGTTGAAAATCATTTGCAGCTTTATTAATAACTGGCAAATGCATCTGACATCTTGGAAGCAACCAAGATGTCCTCCAGTAAGTGAATGGATAAATGAACTGTGGTACATCCGGACAATGGCATATTGCTCAGCTATAAAAAGAAGAGCTCTCACATCTTGAAAAGGGCACTTAAATGAGTACTTACTACTAAGAGAAATAAGCCAGTATGGAGAGGCTACATACTATTTTTCCAACTCTATGACATTCTGGAAAAGACAAAACTATGGAGATAGAAGAAAGATCAGTGATTGGCCAAGGTTAGAATGGAAAGAGAGACGAATAGGCAGAGAACAGAGGATTTTTAGGGCCGGAAAATTATTCTGTATGACACTGTAGTAGTGGATACATATCATTATATGTTTGTCAAAACCCATAGAATATGCAACATGAAGAGTGAACTCTGATGTAAACTGTGCACTTTATGTGATAATGATGTGTCAGTGTAGTTGATTAATTGTAACAATGCATCACTCTGGTGCAGGGAATTGATACTGGAGGGGGAGAGGCTGTACATGCGTAGGAACAGGGGCTTTATGGGAAATCTCTGTTCCTTTCTCTCAATTTTGCTGTCAGTTATAAAACTGCTCTAAAAATAAAGTCTATTTTTTAAAGTATTGAAAACAATTACTCTGAACTCTACCTGGATTTATGTGAGAAGAAATGTGGTTTGTTAGTGGAGAATAGAAATACTCAAGGTAACCTCAATGCAAATGTGTTTTGCTTAATGAATGCTGCTGAAAACTAGGACAGCAAAGAAGAAAAAAAAAAAAGAGAGACAAGTGGGAAAGACATAAATTATAAACTCTGTAAGTTTTTCATAAAGGATAAAGCTCTCCCTGGGTTTCTTTTACATTGCTATGGAATTCTCTGAACTTTCTAACTTGATAAGCATTTCTTCAGCTATGTTATTTATTTTTTCTTAATTTATATGAATACATGGATTTCCTTTGGTGATCAAGTAATTGTAAAGAGCATTATTTAACATTTATTTAAATTTGTATTCAGCTGTAGCGTATTTTGTTACATGGTGTTTTTGAATTAAATAAACCTCCATACCAACATATAATGTTTTATGTTTATCTAGTCCCAATGATAATCTGTTTCTTAATATATGACAATAGTTTCACTGAAATCACAGGGTAACCAATTTAGAAAACAAATGAATTATTTGGGAGAAGGCATGAGTTTACAGGCACTAAGGGATCTTTTTCATGGGCCCTTAGAAGACACTATCAATTATAGTCATACCTGGCTTAGCAATAAGGATGCTGGTATGGTTTGGATGTTTGTCCCTCCAAATCTCATGTTGAAATGTGAGCTCCGATGTCAGAGATTGGGCCTGCTGAGAAGAATTGGATCATTGGAGCAGATCTCTCATGAATGGGTTAGCGCCAAGTCCTTGGTGATGAGTGAGTTCTCCCTCAGTTAGTTCATGTGAGATCTAGTTGTTTAAGAGAATGTAGGAACTCTCCATTCCCTCTCTGAACATGTGATATGCTGGTTCCCTTGTTGACTTCTACCATGATTGTAAGTTTCCTGAGGCCCTGACCAGATGCAGTTGTCAGTGCCATGCTTTTTGTACAGCCTGCAGAATCAAAGCCAATTAAACTTCTTTTCTTTATAAATTACCCTGCCCTAGGTATTTGTTTTTTATAGCAACACAAGAACAGACTGACACAAATACTTTCTGAGAAATAACGCCATTAGGTAACTTTGTTGCTGGATGAACACCATGGAGTATACTTACACAAACCTAGGTGGTATGCCCTACTACAGACCTAGGCTGTAAGCTATGACCTTTTGCTTCTAGGCTACAATCCTGTACAGCAAGTACTGAATACTGCAGGCAATTGTAACACAATGGTAAGTATTTCATGTATCTACACATAGAAAAGGTACAGTAAAAATATGGTATTGTAATCTTATGGGACACTCATCTAAGTGTTTTTCTACAGTGCATGACTATATAGAAATTCTGGGGGCTCTAGTCTGATTTTAATAGGAATCATAATTGATGTGGAGAGTCTGGAATTTTCAGTCAGGAGATCAAAGTTTTGCTGTAGATTTTGGTGCTAACCAGCTCCATGACTGAAAAATTTACTTTTTTTAAATTTCTGAGTGAAAAATAAGGGAAATTAATGCAATAATTTCTTAAATACCTTTAAGACTTACAGAATCTACTGTGTGGATACATTGAGTGTTTTATTTTGTGAAAATTAGATGAGATGAATCCTTATATTAGGCAAAGATGTGTTTAAATCAATGACACAAACAAGGCTGCAAATGAAAATCATCCGGACAACCAAAAAAAAAACAGAATTCCTGGACCCCAACCATCTGAGAACTACTAAATCATACTGTCTGATGGACAGACCCAGCAATCTACATTCTAAAACTGTCCCAGGTGATTTTAATGCAGGAGGTCCTGAGTTTGAAAATCTCTGGTTTAGGCGAGCTCCAAGATGTTTCAACATCCGTGACTCTCACTGATATTTATTTAAGTACTAACTTCATGTTCTAGAACTGCATGAAAATGATAGTGTACTAAAATGAAGAAAGCCCGTCCTTAAGAATCACAATTTCAAAAAATGGCACAGGCATATATTATACAAAATCTATAAATGAATCCACTCAATCATGAAGCTCCTTACATAGATATGATTAAAACTCATGCAGTTCTTACAAAAATGGAAAATAACTTTAGTGGAGTGCAAAAAAAATCAAATTCGTATTATTTTGTCAAGATTCCAATGTAAAAATTCTTGTAAATTTAGAATGCATTGGAGATGTTCAAATAAGACCAAAAAAATCAGGGAGTAATTGTGAAGGGCAACAAACTTATTTGGTGTGAGTCCAGGACACTGAACTATGATCATATTTCAGAATTGCAGAAGAAAAACAACTTCCCCTGCTCTTTAACATATTCTTTTATATGAAATGAGGGAGGCGAAAAAGTTGGCTAATCATCAGAAAACGATGATGCATCCTAATGCAATTCTCTTTGATTGAGATGTATCCCACAGGGCAAATTTGAGCTTCTAGGTGGTTCATGACATCAGACAAAATATGCACTAAAATTCAAAAAGAACCAAAAAATAAAACAAACAAACAAAAATGGCAGCAACAAAAAAGCTAAAGAATCAAAATAAAGGCAAGGGAAATATTTATGAATAAATCATTCATCATCTTTGATCTCAGCAAAATGACCATTGACTTGGCAAGCACTCCAGCAAGTATTTCTTTTAGTTGTAAAAGTTGAAATGATTCCTCATCACATTATTTTTGGTGCCAAAGCTGAGGTTATTTTCTCTGGCTCAACATCTGTGGCTCCCCTAGGAACTAATTGGGCAATAAACATTTTCAGACTCATGAAAATCAAGCATTAAAAAGATGACTGATAAATACGAGTTTTATACATGTAACAATAGGGTTTGGTAACTGATCTCCACTGGCTGTGCACAGAACAGATTTCAAAATCCTGGAAGTGAAACTGTTGCGGCCATGTGTGAGAGTTGAGGATGTTTGCCTTTGTCTGCACTTGAAACAACTTTGATGTGGCTTAAGATGTGTTTTTGTATTTCAGACAGACCACAGAAGGGAAACCAGCAAGGCATAGAATTATTTACCCTTCCCAGGAAAATATTTTAAAAGCTCTATGAGAGCTCCATTTCCTAAAGCCACCTGTCACCTAAAGCACATGTAATAAGCCCCAGATGCTAGATCCCAACCTGCTAACCCTGTGACTTGCAGCGAAAATATTTCACTCATTCCTGGGCACATCCTTAATTCATTCGAAGCTAAACTTTCAGGCCATATTTTCTGCTTAAACTTAATAACTCAGCTCTGACATTCCTTCCCAGTGACCTTAAAGTTCCGTTTGGCCACCTCGACACCTGCTCCTAAGTGCATTAGAAGCACTCAGATGTTTTTTTCAAGTATCAATTTTGTTTTCTTTTCTCAGCCTTGAGGCCATCCACTGAATGCACGGAAGTAAAGGATACTTTCTTCTATTCCATAGTGAATTGTCTTAGTATCTTAGGTTTCTCTACTTAAGTTTTTGTTGATGCTGTTGTGAACACAAAAATAGTTTGTTCATAGATTTTTGAGATCCATGAAACTTAAGTTTCAAATCTTGATTTTGGAAGATAATGAGGGAAAGATCCCCAAATCCCCTAAAATTATTTATATATGTGAATTCGTTTGGAAAAATAAACTTACAGGTTTATGAATATTTTCTGTGATGTTAAAAAAATTGTGACATTACTACTATATAATAGTAAGGCTGGTATGAATATTAAAACCCCAGAATGCACTATTTTAAATGTATTTATGATCTAAGAAAATGTACACACAAAGATTTCAAAGGTCAGAATTGAGACTTTTTATTC
This sequence comes from Sapajus apella, assembly GCF_009761245.1. Taxonomy (NCBI): domain Eukaryota; kingdom Metazoa; phylum Chordata; class Mammalia; order Primates; family Cebidae; genus Sapajus; species Sapajus apella. The sequence goes on along the minus strand of NW_022437020.1, from coordinate 6,452,407 downwards.
TCATTAAGATTTTAAAAAATCTTGCCATTCTACTGAAAAATTATAACTGTAGAATAATAAAATTATAAATATAGAAAAATTGCCATTCCACTGAAAAATTAAAACTATATTGAATTTCATTGAGGGAAGAATTACAGAGTTATTGCAGTACAAATAAGTGGCTAAAATTCCTTCCCTTATGAAATTATTCTTCCACATTTATCTATTTTTAAATCCAAGTATATTTCTCATGTTATTGAAATTGCAAATCAAAACATGCTCTACACAGGAAAAAAAATGTGTTGATTCTGGAGTGTGTTTGTGTGTGTGTGTGTGTGTGTGTGCGCGCGTGTGTGAGAGAGAGAGAGAGAAAGATTATTAGAAACAAATGAGTGCTTATGGAAAAAGGATAATCAGAATGTGAAAAGAATTTTTAAGTCTTAGGACTCCTAAGTTGACTTTGTAAAAATATACAATTTTATCTGAGAACTTTTCAGTGGTAAGTGACTGTTTTGCTTGTGTCAAGGCAATGACACCAATTCGTTATTGATACCTCTCTGTGAGAAGATTTCAAAAACACTGTTCTCAAAATTGCCATATGTTTCAGATAGTGATTGTAATGGAGGCCTTTATATTTTGGAGGGGGTAGGTCAAGAGGTTAAAATAATAATCTCCATATACAACCTGATTTGAGCTGCTTTATTCTACAAACCTGGGGTAGGCATGTGTAGAGACCTAGAAACTGGGCTCTCCTATCATATTTCCCTCTAACTCCAGATAACACCAAATAAACCCTTAATCACACAAGAAATCACTCAACTTTTACTACTCCTCCTGCTCCTTGACCTGCCACTAGCCCATTTCATTTCCCATGGTGTGGCCTCTGGCCTCTGCCTTTATAGGCTGTATCACCTGGCCATCACGCAGCTTCCAGCTCCCGGATCCTGTCTGGTTTCTGGTTTCTTCCAGGTTATCCAGAGTTTACAGACTGGATGCACTGCCTCTTGACCTTCTCTGCCTTGGAAATGCTTTCTCCCTCAGGCATAAAATCTTCCTCTAATGCTGGGTCTGCCCTCCCACCAGCCATTTTGAGATCTTAACTGCTTCAGGAGGTTTTTTTTTTTTTTTTTTTTTTTTCTGTCCCACCGGAGAAGTGAAACATTCCTTTCCTCCTAAGTTATAGACTTAAATTAATGGAAGTTTTCCATGTGGTTTTCCATTTGCAGGTAGACTGTTCATAGGACTATGTACTTACGTACAAGCCTAAAACCCACCGAACATTCTTTGTGAAACAAAAGAAATATATAATTTCTAAACTGAATATAAGCTCTAATTCTTAACAATCTCTCATCATCTCATCTTCATCATGTCTTAAATTATCTTCACCTCCACCCTTTTTCTCTACTCTTCACCTAATGCTTAACTAGTTCCTTTTCTTTTCTTTCTTTCTTTATTTCTTTTTTTTTTTTTTTTTTTTTTTTTTTTGAGGTGGAGCCTTGTGCTGTCGCCAAGAATAGAGTGCAGTGGTACTATCTCGGCTCACTGCAACCTTGGTTTCCTGGGTTCAAGTAATTCTCCTGCTTCATCCTCCTGAGTAGCTAGGATTGCAGGCATGAACCACCACACCCAGCTAGTTTTTGTATTTTTAGTAGAGACAGGGTTTCACCATCTTGGCCAGGCTGGTCTTGAACTCCTGACCTCGTGATCCACCTGCCTTGGCCTCCCAAAGTTCTAGGATTACAGGCATGGGCCACCGCACCTGGCCAACTAGTAGCTTTTCTAAGGTTTCTGCTTATGGCACCAAGATGCTTCCATCCTCAGAATTTCAACGAGGCAGGGTCTTCATCCCTCCCTCTCACCATGATAGAGATAATGTTAATGGCCAATCACCCAGAGTTAGACAGATATGGCTTTGAATCAAAAGTGTTGCAAGTTTCTGGACTTGTGAGCTATTAAAATGTTCTCCTGCTGAAAACTGAAGACAGGAGTAGCTACCTAGGGTTATTATAAGGATTAATGTAATTTTGTAAAACACATCGCATACCACTGGAAAGATAGTAAATAATAAATGTCAGTTATTGTTTTTCTATTATTTAATCATTTTCATTATTACAAATCTTTAATATCTTTTCTCATTGCCCTTCTCTGTTAGTAAGGCTTAAACTAGGAAATTGGAGCCTAGAACTGGGGACACACACACACACACACACACACACACACATACACACCCCATAACATTTATAGGAATTTGGTTTATATAATTGTGACAGCTGATTAAAGAGTTTCTGTGAAGCTATAATCTTCACATCTGATGCTGGAGTTTCAAGCCCACAGGGCAGGCAGTCAGAAAGAAAAGATGGATGTAAAGTACAGAACAAGATCAAGTAGGATGAAAGGAGACGTGTCATTTCTTAATGCCTCTGAATTTGATGGTATCATTGTCCTGCAGAAACTGAGACCCTTCATTATGAAGCTAAATGCATAAACTTGGCCCAGGAATTAGAGAAGTGGAGGGATGCTCTAGGAGAAGGTGGAGAAGCTGTTGGCCCAGCTGCCACTTTACACAAAAGAGGCAAGTCAGCAGATCAGCAACAGCATATGGGCTACAAAATGTCTGTTTCTTCCTTGCACCCTGCAAACCCACTTAAAAATCTCCTTTGTGGTCCATTCAAACCAGAAACATACAAGAGAGAAGGTTTGAGGGGAACGCAGATTTGGCTAGACTGCTGGACCCATTACAAAGCCACTATGCCTTCCTTTAAAGTATGTCATCTCCATAAAGCATTGGTTTCCAAGTTGTTTTTTGCTTATTCATTTTCCTTTCTTTTCCATCAGTTTTCCCTTTACATTGTGCCCCATAGACCTCAGCTCTTCTCACATTCCCATTCCTAATCTGATGCCACTCAAGTCTTCCCACAAGGAAGGGCTTACTTGTTACTTCACAATTATGTGCTTATGTGCTTGGATGGCCAGGTTGATCTTCTTGCTCTTCCCAAAGCACACTGGACCATTTTGCCTTCTACGATTTTGATCGTGACTATATTCCCACTTAGAAAACACTCCCCATTCCTGATTTGCCTTAGACTCCTCTTATCTACAATATAGCCACTTTAGAATCCAAAGCATGTCCTACATTTTCTCCTGAATACTTTCCAACTCCAGGCAGCTCATTCCTTTCAGTGGCTTCTGGGCACAGGCACGTGCTCCACATTTGGGGCAGGAACTGTGTCTTATATGGTATTTTAATCTCACTTGAAGTATCTTGCAAATCTGAGAAACTGGTAGGAACTAATTAAATGCTTTTACAGAGAAGGAAATATAATTTCATATGATTTCTATTAAATACAAGTAGACAAACAAAAATGACGCCTCTCTGTGTAAAACTCTGCTCCTCAGCATTTTAATATGTCATTCCTTTTCTGGCTGTTATGACAATGTCTGCCTAAGTACTCTTGCCTGAAATCTAATCGTATGCAGTTATCATTGTGTTTTTGTTTAATCTAAATACAGATAATTCAGTGTTAATATTCTTCCAGGAAGACTTTTTCTTTCGTATTTTTTTCTCTTAGAGGGAGAAAGCCTCTTACATGCTGTGTAGAGTGGGTGGATTCTCACTTTGCTGAATGTCAGTTTCCCCCTTAAAGAGGGGAAAATGATAATACTTCTTTCCTAGGGCTGTTGTGAGGATGAAGTAAGCTAGAAAAGAACTCATTTTGATTCAATGGATATGACATCAAGGTACAGGCAAGAGAAACAAAAATAGACAAACAGGACTAAATCAAGCTAAAACTACTGCACAGCAAAGGAAACAACTAATAGAATAATTAGGCAACCTATGTAGTAGGAGAAACTATTTGCAAATCATCTATCAGATAAAAGTTTAACCTCCAAAATAACAAACTCCTGTAACTTATTAGCAAAAAAACCCCTAATAACCACATTAAAAAAGGAGCTAAGGACTTGAATAGACATTTCTCCCAAAAAACACATACAAATGTCCAACAGATATTAAAAAGGGGCTCATCTTCACTAAATATCAGGGTAATGCAAATCAAAACTACAGCAAAGTATCATACCTGTCAGAATAACTATAATAATAGTAATAAAAAACAATGGTAACCAGTACAGACAAAGATGGGGGGAAATTGAAAGCCTCATGCACTGTTTGTGGGAATGTAAAATGTCGCAGCTGATTTGGAAAACAGTATTAAGCAGGGGTGTCCAATCTTTTGGCTTCCTTGGGCCACATTGGAGGAAGAAGAATTGTCTTGGGCCACACATAAAATATATTACCATTAATGATAGATGATGATCTACAAAGAAAAATTGCCAAAAAAATCTCCTAATGTCTTAAGAAAATTTACAAATTTGTGTTGGGCCACATTCAAAGCTGCCCTGGGTTGCGAAGTGGACAAACTTGGGGTAGAGCTTTCTAAGACAATTAAAAATAGAACAACCATAGGATCCAGTAAACCCATTTGTGGATATTTATCCAAAATAATTAAAATAAGGATCTTTAAGACATATTAGCACTCCCATATTCATTGCAACATTATTCACAGTAGCCAAGATATGAAGGACCTTTAAATGTCTATCATTTGTCTTTAATATATAAAGAAAAATGGTCCATACATATAACACAATACTATGCAGCTTTAAAGAAGGAAATTCTCCAACATGTGATAATATGGATGAACTTTGAAGACATTGTGTTAACTGAATAAGTCAGTAACAAAAGGGCATGATTCCACTTATATGAGGTATCTATAATAGTCAAATTAATAGAATGAAAGAGTGGAATTATGGTGGCCAGGAGTTGGGTAGAGGGAAAATAGAGAGTTACAAATCAATGGACGTAGAGTTTCAGTCAAGCAAGATAAGTTTGCGCTAGACATCTGCTATACAACATTGTACCTATAGCCAATGATAATACATTATACACTTAAAATTTTGTTAAGAGGATATATCTCATGTTGAGTATTCTTACAATTTTAAAAACTCATATAGAATGTTACACATCAAACAAAGAAATAAATTATATTTTCCATAATTTCTCCATTTTTTAAAATAATCACCTTGGCAGAGAGATTTTGTAGCTGCAGAAGACTCTATTGCCATTGATGAGTTTTATTTACACAGAGCTGAATGCTCTGGGGGGTCAGGAAGGGACTTTCAGTTTCAGTGGGTGGTCCAGAAAGAACCAAGGCCAACAGGGCTGGGCCTGCACAAGACCTGCATATGGAAAGGAGAAGACTCCAAACAGTGGCACAGACACTGGAGAAAGAGAACAATCTTGGATCTTTCCAGTGAAAAGTTATGCACTATCTGAGGTAAACTCCTCATGTTTAGTAAAATTTTTAATAAAATTACAAAATAAAAGCAACAGCTCAGTGCCTAATACACAGCAAGTGGTCATTAAATACAAAATGATGTGGCTAACTGAATAATGGCCCCCTAAAGATGTCCACACTTGAATCCCCTTACTGTCTACATTTCTGTGAGCTCAGCTGGGCAGCTCCTCTGCTGGTCTCCTGCTGGAACCTGTGAATACCTGCCTTACACGGAAGGAAGGACTTTGCTCATAGGAGTATGTTAAGGATCTCAAGAATGAGATTATTGTGGATTATCTGGGAGAATCTGATGTAATCACGAGCAGCCTGGTAAGAGAGAGAGCTGTATTAAAGAGGGAATGTGTAGGACAAAATGAGGTTGAAGTGATGCACTATGAAGGTGAAGGGAGAGGCGACAAGCCAAGGAATGTAAGTGGCGTCTAAAAGTCAGAAAAAGCAAGGAAATAGAGAATCTTTAGAGCCTCCAGAAGGAACCAGCCCTGCCAACATCTTCATTCCAGCAGATTCCTATCACACTGGTGACCTCCACAATTATAAGCTAATACCTTTGTGCTGTTTTCAGCCACTAAGCTTGTGGACATTTGTTATTGCGGCAAGAGGAAATTAACACACATGGTATTACTATGTGTTCATTTTCCACTTGGCCCATTTTTATCACCAAGGCTCAACCTTGCCGGACACAATTTCTGTGCTTTCTCTGGCTGAGGACTCAATGTTTTGAATGCTGGGACTGACTTCTGTTTCACAGTCCAGATCAGAAATGTGACATGGACAATGTTGTTTTCCACATCCTGTTCCCCGGTGATGTTCTCCATTCCATCGAGGTACTTCATTTTCAGGGTTCAAGGTCCTCTGACCTCTGACCTCAATTCGCCTGACCTGCCACCTCGTCTACTTTTCAGGGATGGATGGCTGTGTGAAACATCTCCCCAAACTTGGTGACTTAAAGCAACAGCCACTTTCTTATTACCTAGTTTTCCATGAGCTCAGCTGGGCGTTTCTTCTGCAGGTCTTGCTTGTGGCCTCTCATAGGCTTGTAGTCACCCAGTTACTAGGGCTCGTGTCACGGAGGCTTGGTTCCTATTGGAACAATACTGGGGAGCTCTCCCTCATTATCTAGGCTCAGGGCCTTTCTGCTACCAGTGGGATTGGTGTACTTCTTATGTGTACTCTCTGCACGCTTGTATTCATCTCCTGGGGCTGCTGTAAAGAATGAACACAAACTGGGGTGGCTTAAGAAGAATTTATTCTCTGACACTTCTGGAGGCCAGAAGTTGGAATTCAGGAGTTTGCAGCATTGTGCTCCTCCCAGTGGCTCTGGGGGAGAATCCTGGAGAAGCATCTTCCAGCTTCTGGTGGTCCCAGGTATTCCTTGACTTGAGGTAGCATCACTCCAGTCTCTGCCTCTGCATCTGTACGGCCTTCTCCTCCTCTGTGTCTCAAGTCTCTCACTCTGTCATCCAGGCTGGAGTGCGGTGGCAGGATCAGGGCTTACTGCAGCCTTGATTTCCTGGGCTTAAGCGATCCTCCCACCTCAGCCCCCCAAGTAGCTGGGACTCCAGGTGTGTGCCACCAGCCCAGCTAGTGTTTTTGAATTTTAGTAGAGCTGGGGTCTCGCTATGTTGCCCAGGCTGGTTTCAAACTGCTGAGCTCAAGCAATCCTCCCACCTCAGTCTCCAAAAGTGATGGGATTACAGGCGCAAGCCACCAGGCCCACTGATCTCTTTACAAATAAGGATGTTGTTATTGGATTCAGAGCCCACTTAGATAATCCTTGATGATCTCACGATCCTTAACTGAATTAATATGTGCAAAGAGCTTTTTTCCCCAAATAAAGTCATAGTCATAGGTCCTAGGGTTTAGGACATGGACATACCTTTGTAGGCGACATCATTCAACTCACTGCAACTCCCCACAGCAATCACTCCAAGAGAGAAAGTAGAAGCTGCCATGACTTGTAAGGCCCAGAATTGGCCTGGGGTCATAGGGGACCTGTGTCCCTATTTATTACACGTTGCAGGTCAAGCCCAGAGTCAGAGCATCACATGAACACCAACCCAAAGAAGCATGGCTCACTGGAACAATAGCTACTTTTTTCTGGAGGGATTCTCCCGAAACCGCACACATGTCCCTCTGCCTCATGAGTTAGGGCTCTCTGAGTGGACTGATAGTAACTCGGCTCCTTAGAATAAACGATGATTAAAAGATAATGATGTTTTAATGTGGTCCCCCCCCCCCCAACAAAAGAGTGGCTTTTAAGGCAACGTCTTCAGAATTTCATGTGAAATCGTAACCTGGTAGGAGAAAAACATTTTCAGTGGGGTGAGGGCCATGGTGACTATCGGTGCTTTGCAAGTCCCTGCAAAAAGGCCACTTTCTGCTTTGCCAGGAGTGAGCTGAGTGCAGATTGTATGACTTTCACAGGGATGGCTTTGAGGGGTACGGGTTTTGCAGGCAGATAGATCTGTGCTCCACCTCAGCAGTTATGGTCACTGTGAGACCCTGGGAAAAGTATCAAGGGTCTCCTCCGTGAAATGCCGGGAGTATGCCTAAAGTCCAGGGGTGGATATGTGGGCTCGATTGACGACAAGTTGAAGTTATCATGATTATAACCATGATGAAGATGTGGTTTTGTGGAATCAATGTGACCTGTCCAAGAAGTATGCAAAAAGTATTGATGCACACTTGATTCAAATGGAACAACATAAACAACTGTGCCTTAACTGGATACCTGATAGCTGCATTAAGACTTAACTCTTCACTGCTTTTGATTAATACACAATCTCTCCTTTCCTTTATTAGTTAATAAGTGCTCCATATGCAGCACCCGTTAGTTTGCAAACACCATAGAAGAGCTTGGGATAATCTTACATCTCTGAACTTGGCTTATGAGTAAGAAAAGGATTGGCTTGATAATTTCTCGAAGAATGGATTTAGTTTGGATTTATTCTTTGTGGGAAGAAAACTGGGGTTATGTAGCGTCCAGGCTTGCTCTGGTTTCCTGGCCTTTGTCTCTCAGAGCCCCCGTCACGGAAGCAGTCACTGGAGATGTGCACCCAGTGTTAATTGAAGTAGCTGGAGGGGATGTCATGCTTTGATGAGTGCAGGGTTTGGTTTCTGTGAGATGTTGCTCAGAGAGTTTTCTTTTTTCTCTCTCTCTGTCTCTCTTTCTTTTTTTTTTTTAGAGATGGGCACTATATTGCCCAGGCTGGTCACAAACTTGTGGGCTCAAGCTATCCTCCCACCTCATCCTCCTGATGTGCTAGAATTATAGGTCTGAGTCACTGCATACACTTACCAGCAAATGATGTCTCTGTGGCTCTAAACGAGCCCCCACGGTGTGTGGCCCTTGATAGGTTCAAAAACCAGGGCTGGAGAAGGATTCCATGGGCCAAGGAGCCGGCAGAGGCTAAGGGTCCAGACGAATTGAGCGCCGTGTTGGTGGTTGGTGGCTTGTACTGCCTAGCCATGAACTGCTTCTGATAGCCACCAGGGTTCTTCCTTCCTCCTCTCTCCTTCAGTTCTTCCCCTGCACATGTATTTTCTGATTAGTAGTTTATATATGTATGGAATTTGGAAGTAGAAGGCTGGTTTTAAATTCAGCTCAATTGCTCATTCCTTCTTCTAGGATTTTTGTCAAATTGTTTTGCTTCCCTGAGCCCAGAATATTTTTATCTGTGAAAGGGGAAAAAACCCACATCTGCCCCGGTCTGTATTTGTGTAAAGATGATGGGGTTAGGTGAGGCAGTATCTGTGAAAGCTCTGTCACAGAGCTACCTGCCAAGTGCTCCTCATAGGTGAGGGATCGTTTGTATATTCCCAGCTGGGCATGAGTGCTTAAACCCCTGGATGACTAGAATATTCCAAGAAGTACAGAAAGGAAGTAGACAGGTGGAATTGGGCAGATGCCATGGCCTGGGCCAGGAGTTCTAGGTGTAGAGGAGCAAACCTTGAAGATTATCTCGAATCATGCTCATTTTATAGATGAAGAAACTGAGGCCAGAGTGGTGAAGGGCTGAGCCTAGCTCCCGGACTTCCTTTTCTGTCTTTATTATTTTAACAGCCCATGTTGTCCACTGCAAACACCACATCTGTAGATTTGTTTGTTGTCTACCTGATCTCCTGCCTCTGCCAACATCACCTAGGCTGGTAGCCCCCCACCACCCACAGAGAGCTGCAGCCTGTCTTGTTCATGTCTGTGTGTCCAGAGCTATGGGCAGTGCTATCACATAACAGGCCCCAATGAAGGGCCATGAGCAACGTGCCTGATGCTTCTCCTGACTCCCAGTCCAGGGGCCTTGCTGGTTCTGCTATATTTTCCCATTTCAGAGGTGGTGCAAATCCCACAGGGCTGCTCTTTCTTTCTTTTAGGCCTTGGACATCTCTGAAATCAAAGTCCTCAGCAGAGACCTGACTGTCATTTCCCATTCACTTCTAGGAAATTAATAGAAATGGAAGATTGCTAATAGGTCAACAAGCTACCCATGTGGAAGGTGTGAGAGAAGTGAGCTCCATGAGGTCAGACACTGGGCTGGCATGTTTATGGTTGTATCCTGATGACTGGGTGAGAGACTGGCCCAAAGGAGACCTTTGGCAAATGTCTGTTAAGTGGAGGAGAGGATGAATGAATGGCCTCTTTAGAATATTGATAAACGTGTAGCACAACTGCTAGATGATTGTTCGATTGACATATTGATGGCCCTTTACTACTGCAAAAGAGGAGGGAAGAGGGCAGAGGGATGACAGGAGGATACGTTGTGTTTTCATCTGTCAATGGACGTCAGAATATCTGGTTGGGTAGTTTCTGTGCAGATGGGGGTGGGGTGAGGGCGCAACTGCAGCTGCTGTGGGAATGAGCAAGCCATCACTGAAATCGTAAATATGCCATGGGCCCACACTGTGATGCTGACAGATGCCCTCCCTGCAAGGCTCAGATAGGAGGGACTCCTGGAGTCCAGATTTTAAATTAGATTCACCTGAGCCCAGTCACTGAACTGTCATCCTTTGGATGGAATGGAAAAGGGGAGGGGGGAGGAACAGAAGAAAATCTTTGTAGCTGAGCCGACCTGACTTTCCTCAGTGGGAGACACATGAGTAGTGTTTCATGTCAGGGAGAGGTAGTTAAAATGCAGACTGCTAGATACTGGTCTCAGAATTCGGGAGGTGTGGTCTGTGCCTGTGGACCACTCATCTTCCCTTCCTTTGATCTATCACTTGATGTGGAGAAAGGTTTTTATGGGTGATTCCCACATAATGGGTAATTTAGTCCATCCCACTATGAAAAAGTGGTAAGTCTAGTTCTAGTACATTTGCTTCAGTTACTCTTAAAAGAACCTAAAATACATTATTCTCATATGCTTTAGATAGCTTGACTGCGTTTTCTTGGTTGTTTATAATTTTTGAGCTCCTTTTAGCCAGTTGAAAGATAGTGAGTTGCAAATTAAAAAAACAAAATAAGGACGAAGGCATGTACTCTGCCAGTGTGCACATTTGGGTGAAAAATGTGATGCCAATGGAATATATTGGCACATCAACCAAATAGAGTTTGCCTTATTTATAACTGAAACTGGCACATCACCATGCATGTTAAGTTTCAGGTCCATTTCTGGTATTTTTATGCAATGTAAACCATGCTTAAAAAAATACCTCCCTCTGATTAAAGCCTGAGCATTATATTTTTGCATTAGCTTTCTCAGCTAGTGAAGCCGAGTCCTAAAGTAGTTTACAAGGAGTCAACCACAAAAAGCTAGATTTGAGGCTCAGACATGACCGTATCTGACTGAATGAAGTGGCTGCCCACAGGAATGTTCTATTTCATCAAAAAAACTCGGGTGACCATCTGCAAAACAAGACTAGTAAGCTCTGATTCACACAACTTACACCTCGTGTCTACTTTTCATTTAAAAGCAAATTCAAAAAGTTTCAAGGTTGCAGATAAATTTTCCTTTACACTTTCATTTTGCAGAGGATAGTCTACAGGTTGATGTTTCTCCAAGAAATAATATATGTTAAAATAATAACTGGTCAAATTGCCCTTGGCCTTAAAATAGATACTGCATAGCCTTGATCTTTCTTGGGGGAGGCTTAAAGAACTAGAGAAATATAATAAAAAGAAGGAATAAATCTCTGAGTTTCTGTTTTGGTTGAAGAAGTGTAAGGGGAAAAGAAGGTGGCTTCCAGGATCTAATGGGATGGAAGAGGTTTTGATTTTTTTTTACCTAACTTGGGAAATGGAGAAAGAATATGTGTGACTGTGATGGTTGAGTCATTTCTGAAGTTTTGTATTTGACTGCATGTTTTACCAGCTTCAAACCTGATAACACAGGATGGTTCTTGGATCAGCTTGTACTGGAACTGGGTAACAGTATTTGTGAACAGGACTCAAAGTAAACTGAGAAAAGGGTATAAAACCTTTGTGGAACATTCTGAGAAAAGACCTTGTCTGCTGAAGAGAGGCATGATAAGACTAGAGCATAACTGCTTTTTCTTCTATGCTAAAAAGTTATCTTTCAAAGCAAAATGCTTCGAGCTTTCCTAGACATCTTATTTATCATTAAAGAAAAATAAAAACTTTTCATACATTTTCTACTTCTTACAATGTACTCTTCTGTGCTTTGGAGAACTTCTGCATGGTATCCTAAACATTATAATAACAGGACAGAATACTTGAGACATATATGCCATTCTCCCTGCACTTACCTCTTTTACAGACAGGCAACCAGGTGGTGTATATCCTTGTTTCCAGAGCGGCAGGACAAAGAGAAGAAGGTCATTAAAGCTATGATGTTCGGTGTCTCAGGGAGGAAAGGAAGGGTGGTTTCCTGGGCTGTAAGGATTCAGGGCAGCTGGTCCTGAAGCTGTTGAGACCTTTGAACCACTCAAGGGCAGCACTCTGGTCCATAGAAGAATGAAGGTATGGTCTGCTTAGACACTTGGTTCCCTGCCTTGGTAACTACTCTGGCTCACGAATGCACTACAGCAGACAAAGGTGCGTTGCAGGGAATTGCACAGGCTTTAGTTATGATGATATTAGCTGTGCCCAGGATAGTATTAGAGATTGGAAGCTTTCCTCCTGTTTCCATGAAACCAAGTACGTTCTAAGGGTTCTGGAGTGAACCTTGGAAAGGGGATGTGGCCCAAATAATGCCTGAATTCACTTGGAATTCACTTGGGGTAGTTGGCAAAATATTACGGAAAATATTTAGGGAAAGTTATAGATTATGGTCTCAAACCTTTTGGAAGGCCAAAAGGTTTTATTTGGCTGGCTGGTCTATTATGTTAAGTTAGGGAGAAGATAGGGAAGAGGCTTTTCTCAGTTTAAGTCTGTTTACTCCACATCCCTTTGTCTCTGTTTACTCATGTAAATGTTGTGCTGGATGACCCTCTCCAGGGAGATCAGAGGGGAATTACCTGTTCATAGTGTTTACTCTGGACCCGGAACCTAAAGCTTTTATCATTTGTAAAACCACTCGTCTAACTATGTTAGTTATCCACAAGCGCGTTGACTTAGAATCTCTGTTATAAATAAAAGTGTGGTTGGACAGAGGGTCGTGGTCGATTGGTTGCATTTCGCCCTCTGAAAGCAGCCAAAAGCCATCCCTAGCCCACTTGAATCACTGTGATGGTGTGAGAGCGATTCATTCATCGTCATTGAGTCAGTGTCTGCAGGTCAGACTTCAGCAGGTGGTGACCAACATCTCAGGTGGTGACCCTGATGTGACCGAGTGCACAGAGTTCTGTACCAACCCACCAAGATGGGGACTAGGATAGTTTTAAAAAGAAGGTGCACAAATTCTTTGATATTTTTCCCCTCTAAAATGTACAGCTTATTGCCATTTTCTTAAGTGTGGGCTATATTTAGTGCCTTGCTTTTCATGAATAGCCTATGGTAGAAGTGATAGATGTCACTTCCAAGGTTAGGTTATAAAATGGCTGTGGCTTCTCTCTTGGTGTGCTGTCTCTCTCTCTCTAGTGGATTGCTTGTTGTGTGAGAAGCAAGCGGTGATCAGCCCATGTGAATGGAAGTCCCCAGCTAGCAGCCAGTGGGAAACAGAAGATTTCTTTCATGTGATAGCCATGTGAGTGCCTCTAATCTCATAAGTGATATCCCACCACCTTTGTCTCATGCTATTCATCAGAAGTGAATTAATAGGTCTAGGCCACATTCGAGGGGAGGTGTTTATACAAGATTATGTATTACAAGAAGTAGGGATCACTGGGGGTCATCTTAGTGGGTACCATAAGGACCAATTTAACTTCAAAGTTATATTTTAAGGATGAGGCCACATTTTTTCCTCTGTAGATGGCTTTTTCCTTCTGGCTTACTGTGGTAGTGAGTTCTTTACTGAAGAGAATTTCTTGGCACCATGTTTTGTGGCACTCTGGGAAGGATTATTACAGAAAGCAAAACCCTGGTTCCTTTTCAGATTACAAAATCAGCTGCATATGTGAAGCGTGTGCATATAAATCTTTCCTTCCTAACAAACCAGGTCTTATAAATAATCTCCAGGTCAGAGCTTATTAAACCTGCAGGCTCAGAGTGAGGCCACTCCAGGTTGACTCCAGAATCAGCACTTTGGCTTGGGAATGTGGCTGGAGGCATGCTTTTGCAGTAATGAGAGTGTTCTCAAAAATCAAGGAAGAAACATCACTATGGTCAAAATTGTTCACTCAGAGAAACAGTGGTTGATGTTACTTTAATGACATCTATATAGCTTCCAAATCTTAATAACAAAAATCCAGTATTGACCATTTTTTTTTACCTGAAGTACAATCATGGGGGCAGGGGAGGAGACAAAACAGAATACCAACACATCAGGAACATTCTATTACTAAGCTAATTACAACCTTTCAGCACAGAATCCATTCTACTGTCCATCATTTGGGGGGTGGGGAGAGAAAGAGTAAGGCCTGGCTGACATACTAGAATTCTGTAGATGCAAGCCCTTAAAAATAGCAGAAAGAGGAGAGATGATAAATAATATATGAAGCCAGGTACTGAGCCAGGGGCAAGTTTTCTCCCTGTGAATTCTGCCATCTACACCTCTGCTGCGCCTCTCTCAGCAGCACCTTGCTAGGTATAAGGAACATTCTTTGTTGGATTTTTGCCCCTCTTATTTTGTTGGGTTCTCACAGGGCTTCTACTTTCAAAACCCCCACCTTGTGAGTGCTGCTTGCTTTCCTGGGCTGCAGGTCTGTCTGTTTTTCTGAACTTCAAAATGCAAATTTGTAAAATAGGATCTCTTTTTTTCTGCCTCCGAAGGAAAATATTGTGCTGAAATTTTAGTTAGATCTGCCATATATATATATATATATATCATATATATATATAATATATATATATATATTAGTAGCTCTGGCAGTGTGTAACTGATCAAGGGAATCAGCTTGTGGAGTAGGTGTGTGGTGTTGTGAAGCCTCAGTATTGTTCATGGAGTGTCGTGGGTCTCCCAGCAGAAGGCGGTCCCATTGAGCCTAGCTGCCATAGCAGAGACACAAGGCTGACACTGTGGCTGGGTTTGCTCCTCCCAAGTCCTTTTGCCCCTGATGACCTATGATTATATCACTGTAAAGCTCCTTGAGGACACTGGATACATGCTGTGGATCTAAGTTTTGTTTTGGTTCTCTGGCCATAGGGTTTTCAACATATATGCATACATGTGAATGAAACATTCTAACATTGCATCAGTTGTTGAATGAGCTACTGACAGGTAGTGGAAAGTATGTGTGCCTTGGCCTCAGATGGCCTAGGTTTAAGCCTTTCTCTTTGTACCAGCTGAATAAACACGGACACATTAATTAAATTCCCCTCTCCACAATGCATGTAATACTGGTAATGCTGATCCCACAAGCTTCTGAGTATAAAAGTATAAACACAGGATAGTCACTAGGTAGTACTTGCCATTTAGTGGAAGCTCAACAAACGTTTGTACGTCAGGTGGTATAGACAAATAAACAATATGCACTTATTTTTTCCGTATCATTTATTCTTCATTGGTTTATTGCTTGATAGGTGTGCTCCTTTCTCTCAGATTGGAAACCACTGGAAGACACTGATGACTTCATATAATTTCTGGTGTCTCAGTGCCAGATTGAGTGCTTTACACAGTATCTACTCAAATTGTTTTTTAAATTAATTTTTAAAAAGATTTGATTAAGGGAAAGAATGTTAGAATCAAATCAGGGTCTCAATTCCCCTGTGACAAAGAGGTTTAATATTTCTGGGCTTCCTTTTCCTCACTTATAAAAAGGAGAACTAAAAACATCTGCCTTTCAGAGTTGCAATGACAAATGAATACATTAAAGTGCTTAGTATGGAACCTGGCACATAGTAGGTTCACAACACATTTTAGTTCCCCTTCTCCCTTCTGCTCAAAGTGCTGAGAATCTCTCAGCTCTGTTCTGATCTTGGATGGCTCTGGTGACGTCCTTTGGTCAGGAAGTTCATGTCCCAAGGGGTACATGTCTGGAGGCAGCAGATTGGATGTGTAAAGGTACAAGAGAAACCATCCCTGACTTAATTCATCTCCCTTGCAGATGGACGGATGGGTGAAAAAAATACTCAGAACACAGTGGCTCAGCTCAGGAAGTAAAGTACAAAAGAATGTAAAAGTGAGTGAAAGTGGAGTTCCTGGTTACTTATTTTCTTTTATTCTTTCCCTTTCTACTGCTAGTTTCCTTGCTGTCTCTTGGACCTATCTGAAGCCATACCTTGTGTCAGGCTACCATTTTTCGGTTCTTGGCTTTCTCACTTACATAACTTATAGGTTGGTTATCATAAATCCATCTGCCTGTTTTCCAAAATATTTTAAGTGCAAGAAAGCATTGTTAGCAATACACCTGATGTTCATCCTGCTATGTCAATCAGCCCGTTGCTTAAAGATAAGTGCTCACGGCTAGAGACAAGTAAGCTGTTTGCAACTCAGCTGATGCCTCAGGCTTGACTAAGCATCTTCTCCTCAAGGTGAAGACTCGTTTTCTTCCCAGAGCATGTTCTCCTCCTAAGGAAGGGAGCTGAGTTGACTGGGAGCTCCAAAGGCTTTTGGGAAGACCTACTGAGAACTTCATGATAGGCTGAGAAGTACTTTGTGGAATAAGTTTGAGTAAAAGCCTATGCTCCTCTTCACTTTCTATTTCTCCACCATCCACCTTCCCAACCTTCCTTCCACAGCAATTAGTGGGCTTCTGCTAACTCTGTAAAATGGAAAAGAGAGATAAAAGTAGTTTCTTGGTTTTGGTTTCATAAATCCTAAACCCATTAAAAGAATTTTTAAAGTAATTCCTAAGTACACCATTAAGGAGGAAGTGTCCTGTGGGAGTCATCAAAATTGAGCAGAGGGGATGATTTCTTCTAATACAAAGGCAGATTTCTTCTGGGGTGGGAGTGAACCCTGAACTCTGGACAGATGAGCCCAGAGACAGGTTTTGGGGCAGAAGGCTGGTGAGGGCAAATCCTTGGAGGAAGAATGTTTGTCCCATGTGCCCCAGTAGATGGGACTATGCCCAATCTCCAAGAGATGTCTGTGCTTGCAGGGCAATTCATAAGTGAGAAATAGCCTCTCACTAGACTGCAGAGGGACTCAGGGTCTAGAGGAGCAAAGTCCCAGTAGACATACAGGTGGACATGGGGCTTGGGGACATCTGGAGAGGTTCCATGACATTGACCGATGTGTTAAGTTTCTACAATCCTGCAGAAATAGGTGATTGAAATAAAAATAAAATGTAATTGGGGAACAAGGAAAAGTAAATTCCATATACAATAGAGTATATGGCCCTAAAGCTATTTTCTCTACATTTGTCTCTATTTTCTTGACATCAGATTGCTATGTACAAGGACTTTACACTTTGTTTTGATGGGAATGGGCAAAAGACCCTACCTGGAGCTCTCAGGGAAGGTCTTCTCCACCATTGCCTTTGCTCTGTCATCTCCACTTGCCCAGATCTCACACTCTGGTCATTGTTTTTTCCTGATTCCCCGCAAAAGTGGACCATATACCTTCAGGCAGATAGATCCCTATTAGACAGACAGATGCCAAACACAAAATTCCAAGCCCTGAGTAGAGAGATGCAAATTTGGTGCACTGAGTGCAATATTCATTAGGATTCATGTGGAAAATCACAGAAAAACTAACTCTGTTTAGCTGGAGCCCGTATGCAGTTTCCTGACTGATAGAAACTCCAAGGAGATTCAGACATAGAATCAGGGACATTTTATTCAAGACTAGGTTTCTTTCTTCTATTTATTTTGGCTTCATCCATAGGCATGGGTTGTTTTCGTTGTGGTCCCAGTAAGTCTAGGTTAAAACCAGGCAGCCCCTCACCCTTCAGAAAGAAAGTTTCTCTCTGTCAGTATTCCTAACGAGCTCTCACAGGGCCACCTGCTTGGTTTTCACTGGTTTTCGAAGTTTTTCCTAAACTAATCACTGTACTCAGGGGATTCCACAGTCTGATTGTTTAGCCTGAAGGATATTTTTAGCCCTGGATGTACAGAAGAGTTCCTATTCACTAAACTCAGGGATTGAAAAGGGGTCAAAGTTAGAGTGTGCAGGTGAGGATGGTAACAGTGGGTAAACAGGATGCTTTGGAACTAGAAAAGATAAATGAATGCCGGGCAGGTCTAAGCAATGCTTGTCAATTAGAAGTTTAAATTTTCAAGAGAAGCAGCTAGAGAAATTGGTAGGGTCTGATTAGAAAGGGTTTGGGATTCTGAGTTTGGAAGCTTGGATTTGTCTGCATTGCAGCCAGTAGAACACAGTTATTGGAAATGGCAGGAGTGGGACAATCACAGTATATGAGTGGGAGGAGACACAGGGATAGGAGAAGGAGCAGCACTGGACCTTTATCAAGGTACAAGTGCTGGCACATCTTCATTTTCAGCTTTCAATTTTCAAAGAGCACTGTTTTTGATAGCAGTGCAAAAATGGACTCTAATGCTTCTGATTTTCTCCCTCAATACAAAGGGTCAAATTAGTCTTCAAGAATGACCACATTTGTATTTGTCATTATTTGTTTGGTGCCTTTGGAGTGCCATGCCTCACAGACTATTTAATAAGCCCACAAACAAAGGATAACATGGAGAAAAATGCAAGATGATATAGGTGATGGGGGGATGGAAGCAGCAAACCACATTGCCATGTATGTACCTACGCAACAATCCTGCATGATCTGCACATGTAGCCCAGAACCTAAACTATAATAAAAAAAAAAAAAGAAATACAATGCATGCACTCATAATGCTCCATATTTTGAGGATTAAAATGTTCCTGTCTTGGAAAAGGGAGTGGAGTTTTTATTTTTCATGAGGATTTCTTACCTCTACACTGTCAAGCAGGTAACCCATATATCAAATGAGATGCATGTCGACAACTTTGAATGTTGCTGTTTGTGTCTAGTACATATCAGCTGAGAGATCTAGGAGTTCTAGAAAATGAAAACTCATGTCCAAAATTGCTTTGGTGATCTAGGTAATGCCTGTACTGTTTGAAATCACTCATAATGTGATCACCCTAATTTTTAAAAGTAGGCATCTTCTTTTGAAGTAATTGTCCATAATCTAAACAACAACAACAAAATATGAAAAGCTACAGCATGAAAAGATGCAAAATGGGGACTTTCTACTGGCTTCACCCCAAGAGGCTTAAACATTGTTTTAGGGCTTGGCCTAAGAGCCCCACACATTTTACAGAGTTCACAGCTGCTGAAGTTTAAAATGTAATTATGTTTAATTATCAGTGTCAGATGAAACACACACAGCCACTCCAGACCAAGTGGAACCATAGCAATGAGAAAAGTGAAGTTGGTGGCAGAAAAGTTACACTTGAAGATACAGCTTTGATTCTTTTCAAAAGAAGCTCCTTGCCATGAGACTTTTCTAACTGTTCATCAGAGGAAAACAACAGTAGAGACTCTGGATATAAAGAATGCTGGAAGATTTATGTGCCAATTCTCAGATTTATTTTGATAAATTGTACTATATCAATATGTAAAAATCTAATAAATATGTCTTTAAAGAGGGGGCTGCTCTAATTTTATTGTTTCAGAGAAGAGGTTTGGCAAAAAGTCAGAATGTGCATTAAAAACACACTTTCAAGAAGTCTAATAAATAAAGTCCTTGAAATACGGTTTCCCAGTGAAAGACATTTTAAATCATTTTGGTAAAGAATCTAAATTAGACCTTTAAATAAGAAAGGCAAGTTCCCTTAACATATTATTTATAGATAGCTTGAAAATAAAATCTTTGCAAACTGATTTCTTCTTCTATTCTTTACAAGGCAAATATACTGTCAAGTTTTAACAGCACATGTGGTTAGCTAGAGAATGTCCTCATTAAAGATGGAAGGCTAGGGCTAGCTAGCTAGTACTTACTGAGTATTTAGTATGTGCTGGGTACTGTGTGAGATGCTATATGTATACTGTCTCATTTAGTCTCAGGTGAAGAAGTTTAGCAAGTAGACCCTGAATCCAGAATACCTGTCATGGGTGAGCTGTGTGACCTTGAATAAATTACTTAACCTCACTGTGCCTTTGTTTTCTCACCTATGAATGAGGCCAATCATCATATCTGCGTAATAAGATATGGTGATTTGGAAGGTTAGTTAAGCCTGGTACATAGATGATGTCAATGTGTCATATCATATAATCATCCTCATTTTACCTAGGCTTAGATGATTAAGATATTTGCCCATAAATAACAGAGCTGATTAGAGATAGCACCTGGACTCAAACTCTGGGCGTCAAGTATGTCTGAGGACATCCTCACATCAATGCACGTTCAGAGCAATGCTCTTCACAGCTTTCGTCTCAGATTGTACAGCGTTTGCACGCATTCATTCTGTCATATTTTGTATATATGTGTATCCTATGTCTCTAGTATATCCTGTATGATATATAGTAATCTATATATTTTATACATGTATGTGTGTGTATATATATATGTGTATATATAATATATAAATATATAATATATATTGTATAAATCTATAATATATAAATATATATATTTTGAGATGGAATCACCCTCTGTTGCCCAGGCTGGAGTGCAGTAGCATGACCTTGGCTCACTGCAACCTTCGCCTCCCTGGTTCAAGCCATTGTCCTGCCTCAGCCTCCTAAGTAGCTGGGACTACAGGAGCATGCCACCACACCTGGCTAATTTTTTGTATTTTTAGTAGAGATGGAATTATGGGATTTCACCATGTTAGCCAGGATGATCTTGATCTCCTGACCTCTTGATCTGCCTGCCTCGGCCTCCCAAAGTGCTGAGATTATAGGCATGAGCCACCACACCAGCCGTAAAATATATTTTATATTATGCATTATGTATCATATTAATTCAACATATGATAATATTATATAACACATTTACCATATAATTTTATCATATATTATACTCCATTACAATATATATTATGTAATAGTATACATACTGTATAGTACATGATATACACATATATACACATACATACACACACTGAGGACTAAATATATGCCATGAACTGGGTATAAAATGTGGCAGGAAAGACTGTATCCTCCTGGACTGAACTTACAACAGAAAATAGACAATAAAGTATGCTATGGTTATGATCAAAAGACACACAGGTCGCAAATGAGCACATAAGAATGGTGGGGTGGAGAGGTTACTTGTTGCGAGACAAACCGCTTTTGACAATCTGATTATTTCTATTAGTGTCTCTTCGCTAAGGTAGAATTTCGATTTATTAGAACACCTCATTCCCACAGTATTTTGGATAATTGAGCTATCACTGGTACTACAAAAATGAGAAATGGTCAAGATATTGCTCAAGGCAGTTTGTGTTGATTGCGTACAGCTTGGTAAAGCTGAAAGGGTAGTTGCTACAGTCAGCCACGCTTGAGTTAGAATCCTCTCTCTACCACTTCCAAGTTGGGTGACTTAACTATGATATTTAAATAACACTTAAGTTTTCTATAACTCAGTTACTATCTCTTCAAAGGGGGGACAGTGCTTCTTTCATAGAATTTGTGGGTGTTTAACGACCCCTCACCTACTCCCACCTGTCCACCACTGCCCCACATCATTCGCTTCTTACCCAGAGCTTCGTTGTCCCTGACAGGTGTGCACAGGGGAAGAACATCTGGAGAAGTGCTCAGGGTCCTGGTCCCTGGATTTTTTAGTGCTGAGTAACATGCCATAGATGTGAGCCACCTCGGTGACCAGTTATTCTTCCCGTAGATTCTCCACAAAAGGACTGAACTCTGGATGCAACAGAACGCAGGACTTGCTGGAATTGGCTGTACATTACTGGGAGTTCCTCTGCCCTGCCTACCTTTAAGTTCACTCCGTCGGATCAGCTCAACTCTCTTGGGGCAGCAGACTTCGGGGGCACTTCATTGACTATTCTGGGATCAATTCTCCTTCCAATTGTGTGCCCAAAGTCAGTTCAGAATTCCCTGTCTAACCTCCAAGTCCTACTTCTCTCTTCAGAAAATAACCCACTGCCTTGAGGAAACACATGCTGATTGGTAGAGCTTGGAGGATGCTGCATCAAATTGAATTAGAGTTATTTTTGTATTTAGAGACTCCCCCAGGCTTTGACTGGAAAGACACTGAACTCAAAACAGTCACCGAGGGGAGACATATGGACTATCACATTTCTCTTCTGAATCTAGAATCTAAAAAGCCTCACTGGAGAAGTTTTGCAGCAATGGAAACCACCATCTCCCCATCTCTGGATCGCCAAACTGGCAGAAAAGAGAGGGCTGTGAATTTACAAACTCTCCTTCCATGCATGGGCAGAGACACATATTTAATAGGAAATTTATTTGTTAGGCACTGTTCAAAACTATTTAAAAATCAACTTTTATTTACAAAATGCTATCTAGTGTCACTGCAGCTTAGATTCAATGCTTTTGCCCTTCAAACTTAATAATAGCAAAATCCACCAAGGAAAATGCCTTCTTCATTCCCTCCGACATTCACATTCAGGCAAGTGCCAAGGGCCAGCACTTTTCATATTAAGGTAATCCACATTTGTTCATATGTACTGCATCCAAGGAAAACGAACCTACATCCTTGATGAATAAATTGTATTTCTCTGCAAGAGGAAAGACATATGGTAAGGCAGTTAAATGTCAGGAAAAATCACGTTCAAAAGCTCATCTGAAGTAAGAAGGATGCCACGAGATGTGACATTCTTAACTTCATGGCTACTCAATAATTGTTAATTAGATTAATTATTGTCCAGTATGCTGAGCTGGAAACATCATTTTCATGCAATAAGGTGTGAGGTCAGCTGCTTTGCCTGCCTGGGACTGATCTTGAGGTTTCAGAAGCAGCTGCAGGAGAAAGGATAGCCATAAGATTTCGGCAGTCACAGCAGAAACAGAGAAAATAAAGTCTCAAAAGCCTTCAAGTGTCTGTGCTTGCTCCACAAACCCACTT
Source organism: Sapajus apella (assembly GCF_009761245.1). NCBI lineage: Eukaryota > Metazoa > Chordata > Mammalia > Primates > Cebidae > Sapajus > Sapajus apella. The sequence goes on along the minus strand of NW_022437020.1, from coordinate 6,429,658 downwards.
GTCGATTAAATTAAAGCATTCCTCCCAGCTCAGTTCTTTCATCTTCAAACGCGTCTCAATAAACTGTTTGAGATCTTAGCCCTTCTAAGAAATGAATCATATTTTCTCTGTTGTACTTGATTGCTGTTGACTACTAATTCACCCTGTATTGATCTCAAGTCTGTATTTCTAACTGTTACGATGGGGAATTATCTCATGCTATTAAAATGCTGCCAAGTTGCAGAAGCCTTTACAATGGCTGTACCCAGAGGCCAAGTTCATCCTCCTGAAGCATGGCAGCACTGAGCATTTAGATGTGACTTTTTGCCCCACAATTTCTTGTGCCTTATTTGGTATATGTATCAAGAGGCCCTATTATTTGTGAGAGAGAAGAAACATGGTGCTTATGTAGGAGTAAAAGCAGATTTAGAGGGAGGTGACATCTTTGTGAAGAAGCTTGCCAATTTGCCATATTCGAATACTTCTCTCTGGTCCTGAAAACTCCAAAAAAAACCTCGTAAAAAAAGGCTCATTGGCTCTGAGATATTTTTTACTTTGTCTAAAATGCAGACAATATGAAAAGGGGAAGACTTGAAAATATCATGTTTTCTTGATTATAAATATAATACACATTCATTACAAAGAATGCTACAATTTAGAGAAGCCTAAATAAGAAAATCAAGCTGATCCTCTAGCTCACTTCCCAGGGGTAGCGCTTCTGAACCTCTGTATTATGGAAGAAATAGCATACAGCGTTCAAGAGCACAGACTCTGACCCTCGATGCCCAGAGCATTAATTGAGGCACTAGTATTTACTAGCTGGGTGACCCTGGGCAGTTTGCTCATCTGTATCCCAGAGATAGTAGTGATAACTTTAAAGGAGTCTTATAAGGAACAAATAAGGTGATCCATTCAGAGGTCCCACCCTGATGCCTAGCACATAATAAGTATTTGATGTATGCAGCTATCACCATTTGATTTTTGTGTTAGGATTTCCTCCCTCCACACGCAGGCATGGCAATGCTTATGTGTGGCAGAGTTTTTCAGGCACTGGTTGCCATGTCAAAAAAAAAATGTTGATCAGACATTTTATCCTATTTCATATATTGAACACCTGAATTTAATGTACTTGTTATACAACTTTACTTTATTGAATCATAGTAATTTATATTGTTGCATAAATCATAAGCCTGAATAGGAAATGAAGGTCCATTTTTCCCCCAGGCAGCTGAGAGAGTGATTCAACTTGCAGCTCTCGAAAAGGCAGCCAGATGCCTTATGGGATGGTAGAGCGCCAAGTTGGCTCTGGGCACGAGGCTCATATTGGGAAGGGAAATGAAAGCTAACCTTACCTGTTACCTTTCCCAGCAAGAAAATTGTAGAGGCAAAGAAAGGAGGGTGAGGAAAGAGCTCCCAGGCCCATTACCCACCACCTGAACGTTAACAGAAGTCTTATTGAAAGCACCACCTCTGTGGCATTTGAACCCATGACCTATGAAACATGAAGCAGCTTTGCTGCCCAAGGTCCTGGAAAAGCTTTTGCCCTAGCGGGTGAAACAGAATTGACCAGAACTGGCTTCTAGCCAAAACCCTAGGGAGAATCGTTACTGTTTCTTTGAGGTGGGAGGAATTGGTAGGAGGAAGTGTCCAAGTTGCTGTAATGACTGTCTTTTTAAGGAACGACCTTGCTAGGGAGAGTGCAATTACCTGGGTTGAAATATAGCCAAGACCTAATATCTCTGCTTTTGTAAGATGTGCTAAGGCATTGTTAATGACCTAGGGTGAGGACCTAGGTTTGCCAGAAAGAAGAGACTGAAAGAAGAGAGGGTGTTAGGCTGAAAGGAAGCAGGCTTGGCTTTTCCAGCCTTCTCATCAGGCATCAATTCAGAGCTGGCTCAGAGGGAGGAGCAATAGCACTCAGATCGACTTCGTGTATCGACTCCTTTTGAAGCTATTCATTGGCGTTGCTGTTGAGTTGGTGGGGGGTGGGCAGGCTTGTTTAATGGTGTGGGGGAATAAAACCAAGTTGTTTGCAAGAAGGCTATTCTCTCCTGCTGGCACATAGGACTTGGAATGGTTTCCAAGAATGCTGACCCTAGGACCAGGGAATTCCCACGGGCTTGAGTCAAATGCTTTTAGAACAGCCAAGCTCCTCTACCCATCCCAGGACCCAGGTCCCTCCCCATTTTCCTCCCAGCCCATCATTCCCTTGGACCTCTTCTTGTTTTTCTCATTCTTTCTTTCTTGTACATTTGACCAAATGCTGGTTTTATACACACTTGGAGATTTTTGCCCAAAACACAAATATACATTTGTCTTTTTAACACATCTCTACAGTTTAGTTAAGGTTACAAAAAGTATTTGCACCTATCCATCTTCATTCCCACCTCATATATTATCTAAGATGTGAGCAAATGGTGCCATTTCACAGATGAGGAAACTGAGGCCAAAAATATTGAGCAATTTATTGTGAACCCAAAGTCCACAGTAAGTCAGTGATGGAGGTGAGGCATGAAACAGCCTTGACCTAAAGTCCCTGGTTTACTTGGATTGACAAGAAAAACAATCAGTAACCTTATCTGTTACCTTTCCACATTGCCTGTGCAAAAGGAATGATGAACCTCTATTGCTATGTCTTTTGGTTTTGTATAGATTCGATTTTTGCTAAAATTAAAGAGTTTCTCCAAATAAATTTCATTGTATATATTTAAGGTTATGTGCTTGTGACATGCAGGAGAGAAACCATGTATCCCTCCAGCAAGGCTGCTCTGAAGCGCTGCCTCCCTCTGCCTCTCCGATGCTGACCAGCCACTGGACCCCAGAGCTCCAGTCCTGCTGCATCCCAGCTCCTGGCCCCTCTCCATCTCCCTTGTCCTGGATGAACCAAAAAAATTTTTTTTTCCTGACGGCCCTCCCCGATCTGCTCGACTTACCCCATCTCATCAGGATGTCTTTTTGATTTAAGGCCAAGCCTTGTCTCCCAGGTCAGAGGGGACTCCGGTGGGAGATGTTGCTGCTTTCTGCATTCCCCTTCCCAGCCAGTGCTGGGGCTGTTTCTTGGGAATGACATGCCTCTCCTCACACCACACCTCGTTTGGTGCCTTTGTTTGCTCATTTCTTTTCCAAGTCCTGGCAACCGAATAACACCTCAACACAGTTATAAACTTCTACCATGAGTTGTCACTGATGTTTTGCAGGATTGAAACTGCCTGATTTTTTTTCACCTTCTTCCATGTGAGGCTAAATGTCATCCTCTGAACAGCCCAGGAGAACCTGGCAAGCCATCTACCCTGCAGGGAAGAGTCCACTCTGGCCAGAGAAGAGACAAACTCTCCGAGCTGTAAAACTGTAGGGGAAACAAAGAGAAGCCAACCCCCCATGGCAAGCATTCCTCAGGATCCACTCACTCATTTATTCAATAGATGTTTAGGAAACACTGGCTTCCTAATGGGGCAAGCATAGAGCTGGGTGACAGAATTATAATGCAGAGTAAGATGTGCTCCTCCTACTCTGGAAGAGACACAGAATGAGAGTGTGGCAAGGTGGTTACCATGAGATTGGTGAGAATTGGATGCCAGGCACACTTCAAAATAAAATGAGAGGCACAGACCCTTAAGTACCTCCCAGAGTGGGAAGCACTTGGCAAACTTGAGCATGGTTAAAATCTGAGCTCAGGAGTCCTGCTAAGGATGGAAAACTTGTGCTCAGGCAGTGGTAAGCATCCAGGAAAGCCCAGGGATGTGAGTGTTGGAGGCATTACGAAAACAGGAGAAAGATGAGGATGGTACAGAAGGCAAGAGCTACATCAAAGGTTTGAATGGTGCCTTGAGAAACAGGAACCACCTCTGAAGGTCCTGACCAGATTTATGCTGTAGGTATCATGGAGGCAGGAACAGGAGGGCTACTGTGTCATTCTTCCAGGTGAGTAGAGAGGAAGACCTACCCCATTGTGGTGGCAGTGGGGATGGGGCCAGGTAGTTTTTCAGGGGCTAAAGCTACAGGGCTTGGAGCTGATGATGAGTGACAGAGAGGAGAGATTCTTGGACAATTTCGGTCCACGGCAATTGTTGGATGGTGGATGCTGCATTTGGTGAGATAGGATATGCTGGCATTGGACTCGCATGGAGCAGAAGGCGGGTTTTATTTTGAATATAAATATGTATTTGACTACTAAGTAGGTATTTGGACAGGTTGACATGAACTTGGCAGATAAGTCTGGCCTGAAAATGTCTCCTTGTAAGAAGGATATTTGATGGTTGGCCATGAAAATTTTTGATGACCACCTGGAACCCATTCTCATCCCTTGGAGAACAACAGATAGCACCAGGAGGCAAAAACATCAGAAGTCCATTTGCTCCCAGGGTATGGGCAAGGCAAGGGTGTGCTGCTGACTTGGGTCTTTTTCTGTCTTCTCTTCCCAGAATCCTATAAAAAGGCAGGAGTTCTAGACTGGTGAAAGTGTGGTTGGGACTGCAGTTGACAGGGTTGACCCTCCTGTTGACATCATGGACCATGCAGTCTGGTGTTCACACAGACTCCCCACATTCAGAGACCTGTGCTACAAAGTTGCTTTTTTCTAAGATGAAGCCTCTTTCCTCAGCAAGACTCAGGACCTTGTACACAGACCTCTGTTGTGGAGGAAACAAATTCTCGAAGCTTTGATTCAAGGTCCTCGAGGTGTAAGAAGTCAGAAAGGAGATTAAGGGGAAAGATATAAAATGGCCACTTCAAATCCGAACTTAAATCCTCAGCAGGAAAACACTCAGTCTACACAGAAAAAAACAAGTGGGCTATGGAATAAAGTGTGCCATTAAATCTTATACTGTATGTTTCCTCTGTCTTTCTCTCTAGATAGATGAATAGATAGATAGAAACAGACAGATGAATTGATAAATATAAATGGTAGATAGATACAGACATAGACATGCCTGTAACTATCATCTATCATCTATTTATCTTATCTATCTATCATCTATGTATCTATCATCTATCTAATTCTTGAAGAATAGACACCAGAATATAAATGGGTCACTTTTCCATTCATTCAACATGCAATGACTCAGTTTTCTAGTAGCTGGGGACTCAGCAGTAAACACAAAGACAAAATCCTGACCTCTAAGCAGCTTGCAGTCTAGGGAGTAATTTTTCTCCTCCTGTTGGGATTGTTTTCTCCTGTGGCTCAGCTCCTCACTGTGGGACTTCGGGTGGCCTTTTCTGGCATTGGAAGTTCCCCTTTGAGGAACACTATACCCTGAGTGAGCTATGCTAGGTGCATTTTATGCGAGCTTTGGTAATGGTCTTTTGGTTTCTTCTAAAGTATCCTCCTGATTATAACACTTTTTCTGGATTTCTAATAAGCCCCCCCTTCCTAATGGAGGTGAGCTACCAACTCTGACACACATGAAGAATCCAATTTTCTTTGAATTGAAAAAAGGAAAAGTACCGTTAGTGAGTTTTCATCATTAATTTGGCTTTTATAAAATATAAAAGCACTTGGTTATTGCAGTCCAAACACACATCAACCTTGCTGTGAGCGACTTAGGCTGTGGAATACAAATCATGCTGACCAAGTACGCAGAATGAAATTGCCCTGCGTTCACATTTTACTAATGCAGAATTCAATTAAAAAAAAAAAGAAAAGAATGCACTCTTTACTATCACAGGATCCCTGAGAAATAATCATGATTTACCCCTCCTTTAAAGGAGAAAGTGTAAGGCCTGGAGGGGCTAGTGACCTGCATTTCCCAGGGCTCAGTCCCCAGAGTCCTAGCCCAGTGTTCTGCTCCCTACATTGAGGGAGATCTTTCTAGGAAAGTCCCAGGTGTGAAATTTCAGAACCACTGCGTCCTCTGCCCAGCTTAGGCCTCAGAATCGAGCCTTTTGCAGGGCCTAGTAGATCTGGTGTTCTCCACCCCACCTCTTTCCAAGGCCCAAAATATAGAATGTCAGCTCCAGACTAGGAATCTTATCCACCCTGTAAGTCTCCTCTCCCTCTAGATAGTCACCTCCATCTAAAGAATCCAGGGAGGGATGCAATTTTCCAAGAGCACCAAATGCTAGATAGTATGGGCATTTTACAGATGAAAAGACTGAGATTCTGGGGGATAAATTGACTGACTTAATGAGAGAGTGGTGAGGATGGGAGGCCCCAAGTAAGGGCTCTACCAGTGTTACTTAATTTCATTCTTACAGCCATATTATGAGGCAGTGGGTGCAAGAAAGCAAAGCCGGCCTTTTCTGGATGACAGAACTTGGCTATTTGGATGCCTTCATCTTTCTGCAGACACCAGCCTCAGGGTGGCTGTGGACATGATGCAAGGGCAATGATGCAGGCTGGAAGCCCACTAGGGAGAGCTTCCTCACTCTCCCCCCACTTCTCAGAACAACGAACAAACAGGCAAAACTCTTGTATTAGTCAGCTCAGCCTGATAGAAGGAAATGCAGTGAGCTGGGTGGTTTAAAAAGCAGTAGTAGTTTTTCTCACAGTTCATTTAGTTTCTGGTGAGGGCTTCCTGTCTTGCTTGTAAGTGGCCACCACCTTCTTATTGTGTCCTCACAAGGGACTTCCTCATAGTTTGCAGAGATTGAGAGAGAGAGAGAGAGAGTGAGAGAGAGAGAGAGAGAGAGAGAGAGAGAGAGAGGAGAAAGAGAAAGAACGCTCTGGCATGTTCTCTTCTTATAAGGACACTAATCCTATGGTATCAGGGCCTCATCCTTTAAGGCTCCATCTTCAAATCCAGCCACACTGGGAATTAGGGATTCAACATATGGATTTGGAGGAGACACAAACATTCAATTCATAGTAATATTCAAACTACAAATGCCAAGTAACAGCAGGCTGTTACTTGGACCACCTTGTGGCTTGTTGGGCTTCCCTAACTTAGGGGGCTTCCAGATTTGTCTAAGTCATCTTTTAAATTTTATGTAACTAAAATGCTGATTTCTATTCAAAGTCACTTCTGAATATGGTGTAGTCAGTTGTCCAAGATTGGGATGAGCCCGCCTGCCCCAGGTGGCCCAGTCTTGCTGCACACGGACAGCACACTGGCAATTAGGGATTCAATCCATATGTTGAATCCCTAATTGCCAGTGTGGCTGGATTTGAAGATGGAGACTTTAAGGATGGGGCCCTGATACCATAGGGTTAGTGTCCTTATAAGAAGAAGACATGCCAGAGCGTTCCCTCTCTCTCTCTCTGTAAACAAGGAGGAAGTCCCTTGTGAGGACACAATGAGAAGGTGGTGGCACATGGACACAATGCACTGCCAATGGCCAGGCTCGGGGTTAACAGCTCTCTTTCCATGATTGATTGCACAATGCCTTGGTCATGAGCTTAACGATGAAAATCAATGCCCTTCCCATATCAGTAATGGTGCTAACCTGTCTCATGGGATAATTATTAACATTAACTCAAGTTAATGTATGTAAAGTGCTTTGGATGATGCCTTGCTCATAGTAGGCATTTTATAAGCATGTGCTACTATCATGGTTGTTTTGTTGTTGTTATTGATCATTAAAGCTGTTTTCCAGGTAAGTTTAATTCCATTTAACTAAAACCAGTAGCTACTTTATCAATAGGGTGCCCTGTACTATGTGAAGCACTGACTGGTATTGGATAATGGAGATGTCATCTCTGAACACACAGTGCCTAAAAGTTATCGAAATAACACGGGAATGTAACAATACTTTCCTGGGCAGTGGAAGTGCCACACTCACCTTGAAGCTGGCAAGGTGGAATAAAGGAAGCACTGAGCCTGAGGGAAGATCAGGTTCTAGTCCTGCCCTACTACTCACCAGCTCTGTCAACAGACAAAGCCCCTCCCCATCTTCAGTCCTTTCCCTTGTAAGAGAAAAACTTAGATATATAACCTTGGAGGCTTCCTCACTCTGTGCAGTCTCTGAGGCAAGGCACTGAAGACATTCTATGTCAATTGACTTCTCTGTCCCAAAATATCTGCTACCTCATTATCTTTTGGTTCATCAGCTTCTGTTGAACAAATTTAGATTCATTTTGGGTCTATATGTTGTAAGACAGGGATCCCCAACCTCCAAGCCCTGAACCAGTACCAGTCCGTGGCCCATTAGGAACTGGGCCACACAGCAGGAGGTGAACAATGGGTGAGTGAGCATCACCGCCTTTGCACTGCCTCCTATCAGATCAGTAGCAACATTAGTTCTCATAGGAGCACGAACCCTGCTGTGAACTGCACATGTGAGGGATCTAGGTTGTGTGCTCCTTATGAGGATCTAACTCACGCCTGATGACCTGAGGTGGAAGAGTTTCATCTCTAATCCATTCCCTCTCCCAGCCCCCATCCACAAAACTGGTCCCTGGTGTTGGAGACCACTGTTGTAAGATATACTTGTGAAAAAAAATCAGTTTTCTAGGCTGCTTAGTCATTGATGAACTCCAACTATCTAGATGCCTTGCCACCTTTACAGTTTTTGCTCTGGTATTTACCGTCATGAAAGCAGGATCCAAACACAGAGCTGCACTCATCATTTGGATGTGCTGGGATCCTTTGCCTGCCCACTCAGTGTCATCCTTTTAAGGATCATGCTGGATGTTCCTCAAGGGATGGTTCATTACCCTTAAGCAATTCCAATCATGAAAATAACATCTCTCTGCTTTGTTTCTGTGCATTCACACACGTAGGCCATCTGTGAATGAATATAGGAGAGCTTTCTTCAAGAAGAGGAAGGGCCAAGAGCCACATCAAAGGAGCAATTGAATCGGGAACTTCTTAATGCCAGCTGTTAAATCATCCTGGCAAATTGTTTTTCTGCTTGTTTCTTTTATGGTCCCCAAAGCTTGATGATGGATTGACATTGGCTGGAAAGAGCTGGAGCTGATGATATTAATCCAGTTGTTAGAGTGATGAAGGGCAACTGTTCTCCACAAATAATGAGTCTCATTCTGAGAGTGTTGGCTATTGTCAAGTAGCTCAAGTTTTGATGAGGAACTCCTTGGTTGAGAGGTCCTTGCTACACTACCCCATAAATGAAATTGGCTACTATAGAGAAAATGTTGTTTATGAGCATTTGAGAAACACACCCAAATGTCTTTTCTCACCTCGTGGGTGGTCATATTCACTGAGAAAGCTTTATAATGGTCTTTGAAAATTTATTGAATTCAGGTAAAGCTATGATTTAATAATGTTGATGATGAATTATACGGCACATTACCATTCCTGGGGAGGACTTCATTACATTCTTATAGTGGACAGAAGAAATGGAGTGCAAGAGGTTTTCTTATTTTTCCAAACTTGTTCAGTTATAAGTGACAGTATAAGAGCCACAACTCCTTATTCCTTGGTCTTCTTTGAAGGCTTTCTACTGGATGCTAAAGCCCAGAGATCTCTTATGTTCATATCTGCCAGATTCATGTCTGTAATGTATATGATTACAAAGTCTTCATATAGTAAATGAAAAATCCTTTAACTCTGGGACCTTGGAAAATTCCAACAGAATTCTTTACAGTGGTGCTACCCAGAATCAAATTTTCATGGTTATTTTCCTTTAGTAACATTACAGCCTCCATATATTTTGAAATATAGAAAATTTACCCTTCACTTAAATATTTCCTAGCTTTCCCTTTTCATCATGGGTACTGACCAATCTTCTGGAAAAGTCATTTAGTTTAGAACTGCAAGAAAGGGTGGCATTTTTGTAGAGTTTCTACTTCAGATCATTCATCTGAGAATTTCATTTGCAGAATATCCTTTCCAAGGTGATTCTTCAGTGACCATCACAATAACATCCCCCTAATATTAATTTAATTTTAAAATTTATGTTTCAGGGTTTATCGTTTATTCACAAATGACATCATTTTATACATCAGATGAATAGAATTAGGAGTGTATCATAAAATGCAACTTACAAATTGCTTAGTTATTGATATTTAAAACAAGTGAACATAGTTGGGTCAAAGCAAACCTCAATGAAAAAGTGAAATAAGTTTATACGTTTTGCATTTAAACTATTTCTTCATGTTGGTGCTCCAGAGACATTTATTATTTTATTTATTTATTTTTGAGATGGAGTCTCTCTCTGTCACCCATGCTGGTGTGCAATGGCAAGATCTCTGCTCACTGCAACCTCCACCTCCCAGGTTCAAGTGATTCTCCTGCTTCAGCCTCCCGAATAGCTGGGACTGCATGTGTAAGCCACCAAACCTGGCTAATTTTTGTATTTTTAGTAGAGACAGGGTTTTGCCTTGTTGTCCACGCTGATCTCAACTCCTGACCTCAGGGGATCCACCTGCCTTGAGTTCCCAAAGTGCTGGGATTACAGGTATGAGCTACTGCTCCTGGCCTCCAGAGATCTTTAGTTTTTCTTAGGTGGAAGTTGGATCTCTGTGGGATGGGAAGACCACATCTTCACTTACTATGTGAATGTAGAAAACAACCAGTACCATCAGCCATTATTATAAAACCTTGCCTAACTTAGTAAACTTCATATGCTGAGTCACGTGCTACCATAAATCAAGTTAATTTTCCACCCTTGTGTGATATGGACAGCATCTCATAGGATCCTAAGCATTGTACCCTACCCATAAAAATATACCATTTCTTTTTTTTAAAGGATCACCATATAGCAAGCAATAAATTTTCCTTCTTAGTTGGCTTATAAACTGGCAAGAATCAAGACTTCCTTGTCTTTGCATCTCACCAGAACATAGCATGGGCATTGAACACAGTGATGCTCCATAACCATAGACTGAATGCATGTTGATTGACTGATTCCAGAGAAAAGAATACTTGGGAAATATGGAGAGATGACTTTTCTGTGCTATTGCGTGGTTTATGGCGACCCTGGCTTTTATATTCTGAATGTGTGTGTTCTCCAAAATTTATATATTGACATCTGTCACCAAAGTGACGGTATTAGGAGGTGGGGGCTTGGAAGGTGATTGGGACATGGGAGTGGAGCTCTCATGAATGGGATTAGTGCCCTAATAACAGAGGCCTAACAGGGCTCATTTGCCCCTTCCACAACGTGAGGATATGGGGGAAGACAACTGTCTATGAACAAGGATGCAAATCCTCAGCAGACTGAATCTGCCAGCGCCTTGATCATAGACTTCCAGCTTCCAGAACTGACAGAAATATATTTCTTTTGTCTATAATCCATCCAGTTTATGGTATTTTGTTATAGCAGCCCCCATGAGCTAAGTCATTGACTCAAACACAGAAGTACAGGCCAAAATGGTCACAGGGCCACAGGAGAAGCAGAATTTTAAAATCTCCTCTCCCACATATTGTGGGGTTTTTCAGCAATGAATCCTTGGTCTCTTGTTCTTTCAGGCATTTAAAAATAGAATATTAAAGGTTCTATTTATTTCAAAATAATCAATCTATGATGAAACCATTTGGAAAGTTATTAGAATGGTAACTTGAGCCTGATACTTGCTTTTTGGGACTTCCTGGCTGCAATTCTCTGCTTTATCCCAGCATAAGAACAACTCCTAGAGCTGTACTCCAGGGTTGGCTACATGTTTTTTAGTTTTTAGTGATGTTGATGGATAAATAGTGAACTGGAAATAAAAACATTTTTGTACTGAAGTTTTAAAACTGATTTGTAGATTATCCCTTCAGTTACAGATCTCTGGATTAGGGACTACTCAGTTCTACTTTGGATTTTTTAAGCAGTTCCTGAGTGTCAGTCTACCCAAAAAATTCCTCAAGGATCTAGAAATGGAAATTCCATTTGACCCAACAATCCCATTACTGGGTATATACCCAAAGGGTCATAAATCATTCTATTATAAAGACACGTGCACACACATGTTTATTGTGGCACTGTTTACAATAGCAAAGATCTGGAACCAACCCAAATGCCCATCAATGATAGACTGGACAAAAAAAATGTGGCACTTATACACCATGGAATACTATGTGCCAAAAAAAAAAAAATGAGTTTGTGTCCTTTGTAGGGACATGGATGAACCTGGAAACCATCATTCTCAACAAACTGACACAAGAACAGAAAATCAAACACCGCATGTTCTCACTCATAGGTGGGTGTTGAGCAATAAGAACACGTGGCCACAGAGAGGGGAGCATCACACACTGGGTTCCATTGAGGGGGGCTAGGGGAGGGATAGTGGGAGGGAGGTTGGGGAGGGATAACATGGGGAGAAATGTCAGGTGTAGGTGACGGGGGGATGGAGGCCACAAACCACCTTGCCATGAATGTACCTATGGAACACTCTTGCATGATCTGCATTTGTACCCCAGAATCTAAGGTACAATTAAAAGAAAAAGAAAATTGGCTACAAATACAATATAGCAATCTCCCAGCATGCCAGCTGTTTCCTCTGATCTAAGGCTCTTTGGAGGAGGCCAATTAAAGCAGCATTGACTTATTCATATTTTTGCTAAAAACAAATTTCCATTCCTTCTTTTGCCATATATAAGGTTTCATCCATACACATAAACAATAAGAAACAATGAACTCAGTGTTGTGTGTAGCCTTGATATGCAGTCATTGCACCTGGGCCATTGGAGACAGGATTGCGAAGGACTTTGTTAATTGCACACTGAGGCAGTTGCCCTTGCTCTGAGGATGGTTTTAGGATAAGTCTGAAACAAACAGTCCCTTCACCTCTTGTTATGACTCACGATGTACATGTGCACTGAAATTATTTCCTTTCATAGATCTACAATGCTGACTGTACATGGAAACGTAGCCTGAAGCTTGGGAGGAAAAATAAAAAAATTTAGGACATCTTCCTCTATGTATAGCATACCCCAAAATATATTTTCACTCTTTAGAGCTACATGTGACAATATTTTTATGTTCATGGAGAAAAAAACAGCTCATTTCTGGAAGTCTGATTTTTTTTATTCCTGTTTAGAAGCTGTTGTGATATTTATAAATATCTCTAAACAAGTAGCTCAATGTTAATTTTTTGTGAATAGCAATTGTTTGAGAAAAAGCAAAGGGAAATGTTCAAAGCCCAGGTAGTTTTGCTTCCTGGAAATGGGTGATTTGCCTGAAGAATGTATTTCAGAAGTTGCAAAAACAAGCCCATTTCATCTCAGTTTCTATCCCATGTGCAAGCCATATTAATATTTATGGATGAGTTACAGACTTAGAGAAAGAGAGGCAGGGGGCTTTGGTGATGGACAAACAGAGTGACCCACATTCTGTAACAACAGTGAATGAGTTCTTTAACTATGGACAACTGATTTTATTTTCAGCTTTAAGGCTTTCATCACCAACAAAAAGGGTTTACAAATTAATGGAGCTTTCTCTGTCACTGGTAAATTAAGTCCTATAGACAACATCTGATGGTTACATAAAATCACAGTTCACTTATTATCAGCAGTAGAAGAATTTATAATGCTTGGGTCATTCGTTAACTTACATCTCTTTTCCATATCACCCCAAAATCAAAGTGTGGAGAAACAGGATTGATAAACATTGGAAGCATTTTTTTTTTGAGGACACAACTCATCACAATGCTCTCCAATAACATTTCCTTATTTAGCAAATATCAGTTCTATTGGTAATGTAAGCTGCAATGCTGAAGTGTCATTTTCTTAAGCCTGTTGGAGTCATTGGAGCACATCAAGGAGAACAAACAAAACTCATGGTCAAGAGGCAAGAAGGATACACGCGCTGATGGTCAGACAAAGAGAAAAGCTTGCCAGGAATATAAACCTTTCTGTTCTAAAGTAGGAATACTGTGTCTGTGCTTGCTTTCTCTATTCTGACAATCTAGTCTCTCCATCATGATTAAATCTCAGATCTGGCCTACTAGTGAACATTGGGCATGGAGTAAACTCACTTTTGTACTGGGCCCTACAGTATACACAGTGCCTTTGCATAGAACTCCATCTGATCTTCACAAAGCAACTGTTGGTGTCTCAGATCTACAGAAGAACCGAAGCTCTGAGAGGTAAAATGATGCCTCTAGAGTTATGCACCCAGCCAGTTGCAGTTCTTCAGTTCCTGTGAAAGCCTATTTGCTCCTATTTTTTTCTAAGATATAACATTTCTCTGAATTGAAGGGGAAGGGGAGAAGAGAGTTGAGTTTTTTGCCCAGCTGCACTACTTTGTCACCATCTGGCTTTTCATGCATCTATTATCATATCCAGTTTGGGGAAATTAGTATTTATAAAATAGCCCCAACTGACCCACTGGGCCAAGTTATGCTGCTTCTCCACAAGTATGCAAATGTGTTATGTCCTACAGGGTCAGGATAGAGTTCAAGGCTCAAAGTTCAGGGGATTGGACATGTGGTACAAAAATATCCCTCAATTATGGGCTAAACATGTCATGCATCTTTTAAAAAATATATCTTCGCTTTTCATGGCCTCTTTAATAGTGAACAGCTCTGTGATTAAAAACAAGAGTCCACAAGTTTATTATCTGTGGTGTGAGTAGTATTTTAAAAAATTGTTTTGTATTAGAAAAGCAATTGATTTTCATTGTAGGTAATATATATATATATATATATATATATATATATATATATTTATATCTAAACATTTTTTTGAGATGGAGTTTTGCTCTTGTTGCCCAGGCTGGAGTGCAACAGTGAGATCTAGGCTCACCACAACCTCTGCCTCCAGGTTCAAGTGATTCTCCTGCCTCAGCCTCCCGAGTAGCTGGGATTACAGGCATGCACCACCACGCCTGGCTAATTTTATATTTTTAGTAGAGACGAGGTTTCTCCATGTTGATTATGTGGGTCTTGAACATCTGACCTCAGGTGATCCTCCCGCCTCTGCCTCCCAAAGTGCTGGGATTGCAGGCACAAGCAACCATGCCCAGGGTCAGTTGGGGGGAAATAGGGGAGGGACGGTGGGGGGTGGGGAGCTGGTGAGAGATAGCAAGGGGAGAGATGCCAGATGTAGGTGATGGGGAGGAAGGCAGCAAATCACACTGCTACGTGTGTAACTATGCAACAATCTTGCATGTTCTTCACATGTACCCCCAAACCTAAAATGCAATAAAATAAATAAATGGGAAAAAGAATTGAAAATAAGCAAATAATTTACAATGCTACATTACGATTTCAGCTTATTTGCTTTGAATTTTTATTTGATCTGTTTATATCCTATCCATAACTTTTTCATATAATGTGTTGTTATGAAATGTCACATAACTGAAATAATTACTAAAGTGTAATAATTATTTTATATATTAATTTTCTCTTCTTTTTTTTTTTTTTTTTTTATTTTTATTTGAGACTGAGTCTCACTGTGTCGCCCAGGCTGGAGTGCAGTGGTGCAATCTCTGCCCACTGCAACCTCCACCTCCTGGGTTCAAGCGATTCTCTTTCCTCAGCCTTCTGAGTAGCTGGGATTACAGGCATGAGCCACCATACTGGCTAATTTTTGAATTTTTAGTAGAGATGGGGTTTCTCCATGTTAGCCAGGCTGGTCTTGAACTCTTGACCTCAGGCAATCCACCTGCTTTGGCCTCCCAAAGTGCTGGTATTACAGGCATGAGCCACCGAGCCCGGCAATTCTTGAGATATTTAGGCAGGATTATTAAGGAGCAGTAGACATACAATAAATAGCACATATTTAAAGTGTATGACTTTGTTAAGCTTTGACCTACAGGTACACTTGTGGAACCCTCAGCACAATCCAGATAATACACATATTCATCACTCCCAAAAAGACTGCTCATACTCCCTTTTAATCCCTTCCTTCTTGCCTTTCCCCAACTTCCATCCCCCATGCAAACACTAATTTATTTTCTGTTAATATAAATTATTTTATATTCTCTAGAATTCTATATTAATATACTTTCTATTAATATAAATTATTTTATATTCTCTAGAACTTTATATAAGTGGCATAGTTCTTTGCTTTGCCTCACTTACTCAGCATATTTAATTTTTATTCATTGATATTATGTCTCTCAATTGTTCATTCCTTTTTAGTAGTGAGTAAGTAGTCTATTTTGTGGATGTACCAACATTTTTTTATTTATCTGTTGATGGACATTTGAGTTGTTTCCAGGTTTGGATATTACTACAAGTCTTTGTATAAACTTTAGATTTTCTCAGGGAAATACCAAAGAATAGAATTAATGGATCTTATGGTTGATTGTTGCTTGACATTTTAAGAAACTGCCACACTGTTTTTCCAAAGCAATTCTACTATTTTCCGTTTCTCACCAGAATTATATGAGAGTCCTAGTCCTCTGCCCCATGCCTGCCTCCTGCCAGCACTTGGAAGGGCCAGTCTTTTACATGGAGGGTCTAGTGTAACAGGTGTGTAAGTGGTTTCTTACTGTAGTTCTAATTTGCATTTATCTAATGACTACTCATGTTAGGCAACTATTTTTGTCTTATTTGTCATCTGTATTCTCATGAAAATTTTAGTAGTTTTCTTATTATCAAGTTTTGAAAGGTCTTTATGTATTCTGTTATAAAACCATTATCAGATATGTGATTTACAAATATATTCTCCTTATATATGGCTTGCCTTTTCATTCTCTCAACTGCACCTTTCAAAGAGAGTGCACTATTAATTCTGATGAAGTTAAAAATATGAAAAATTTGTTCTATGAATTATTTTTTGGGTGTCATGTCAAAGAAATCTTTGCTCAACCCAAAACCACAAAGACTTTCTCCTGTTTTTTTCTAAGCATTTAAAAAAATTTATATTAGGTTCAGGGGTATATGTTCAGGTTTGTTATATAGCTGAATCGCATGTCATGGGGACTTGATGTACAGATTATTTCACCACCCAGGTAATAAGCATAGTACCTGATAGGTGGCTTTTTGATCTTCACCCTCCTCCCACACTTCACCCTCAAGTACACCTTGGTGGCTGTTGTTGCCTTCTTTGTGTCCATATGTACTCAATGTTTAGCTCCCACTTATAAGTGAGACTATACAATATTTGGTTTTCTGTTCTTGTGTTATTAAGATAATGACCTCCAACTTTATCCATGTTGCTGTGAAGAATATCATCATATTCTTTTCTATGGCTGCATAGTATCTCCATGGCTTATATGTATGACATTTTTTTTTCCCAGTCCACCACTGATGGGGATTGAGGTTGATTCCATGACCTTGCTATTGTCAATAGTGCTTCAGTGAACATATGCATGCATGTGTCTTTATGGTAGAGCAATTTATACTTCCTTGGGTATATACCCAGTGTGGGATTGCTGGGTTGAATGTTAATTCTGTTTTAAGTTCTTTGAGGAATCATCACAATGCTTTCCACAGTGCCTGAATTAATTTACATTCCCACCAGCAGTCTATAAGCATTCCCTTTTCTCTGCAACCTCACCAGCATCTGTTATTTTTTGGCTTTTTAATAATGGCCATTATAACTCATGTGAGATGGTATATCATTATGGTTTTGATTTGCATTCATCTAATTATGAATGATGTTTAGCATTTTGTATGTTTGTTGGCCATGTGTATGCCTTCTTTTGAAAGTGTCTGTTCATATTCTTTGCCCACTTTTCAATGTGGTGGTTTTCTGCTTCCAATTGGTTTATGCTCCTTGTAGATGCGGGATATAAGACCTTTTTCAGATGCATAGTTTGCAGATATTTTCTCCCATTCTGAAGGTTGTCTATTTACTCTGTTGATGCTTTATATTTTGCTGTGCAGAAGCTCTTTAGGTTAATTAGATCTCATTTGTCAATTTTTGTTTCTTTTGCAGTTGCTTTTGGTGTCTTTGCCATGAAATCTTTGCCAGGGCCTATGTCCAGAATGATATTTCCTAGATTATCTTCAGGATTTTCATAGTTTAAGGTTTTACATTTAAGTCTTTAATCCACCTTGAGTTGATTTTTGTATATGATGTAAGGAAGGAATCTAGTTTCAATCTTCTTCAAATGGCTAGCCAGTTATTCCTGCACCATTTATTGAATGGACAGTCCTTTCCCCACTGCTTGTTTTTGTTGACATTGTTGTCTAAGATTAGATGGTTGTAGGCATGGGGTGTTATTCCCAGGGCTCTCAGTTCTGTTCCATTGGTCTGTTTTTGTAGTTATACCATGCTGTTTGGTTACTGTAGCCTTGTAGTATAATTGGAAGTTGGATATTGTGATGCCTCCGACTTGGTTCTTTTTGCATAGGACTGCCTTAGCTATTTGGGCTTTTTTTGGTTCCATATAAATTTTAAAACAGTTTTTTCTAATTCCATGAAGAATGTCAGTGGTAGTTTGAGAGAAATAGCATTGAATCTGTAAATTGCTTTGGACAGTATGGCAATTATGACAATATTGGTTCTTCCTATTTATGAGCATGGAATGTTTTCCCCTTTGTTTGTGTCATCTCTGATTTCTTTGAGCAGTGTTTTGTAATTGTCATTGCAAAGATCTTTCACCTTCCTGGCTAGATGTATTCCTAGATATTTTATTCATTTTGTGGTTATTGTAAATGAGATTGCATTCTTGATTGACTCTCAGCTTGGATGTTATTGGTGGACAGAAATGATGTTCAATTTTATTGAAAGCCTTTTCTGCATCTATTGAGATGATTATGTGGTTTTTCATTCTAACTCTGTTTATGTGATGAATCACATTGACTCACTTGCGTACGTTGAGCCAATCTTGCATCCCAGGGATAAAGCTTACTTGATCATGGTGGATTAGCTGTTTGATCTGCTGCTGGATTTGGTTTGCTAGTATTTTGTTGAAGATGTTTGCATTTATGTTCATCCAGGATATTGGCTTGAAGTTTTCTGTTTCTTGTTGTGTCTTTGGCATGTTTTGGTATTAGGGTGATGCTGGCCTCATACAACGAGTTAGGGAGGAATCCCTCTTCCTTATTTTTTGGGAATATTTTCAGTAGGAATGATATCAGCTCTTTGTACATCTGGTAGAATTGGGCTCTGAATCAGTCTAGTCCTGGGCTTTTTCTTGTGGGTATGCTTTTTACTACTGATTCAATTATGGAACTCCTTATTGGTCTGTTTAGAGATTCAGTTTCTTCCTGGTTCTATCTAGGGAGGTTCTTATGATTCCAGGAATGCATCAGTTTTGTCTAGCTTTTCTAGCTAATGAGAGGGTTTGTGTGTGTGTGTGGCGTGTGTGTGCACATGTGCGTGCATGTGTGCGTTTGTGTATTTCTGTGAGGTCAGTGGTAATGTCCCCTTTGTCATTTCTTATTGTGTGTTTTTGGATCAACATTACTTATTCTTTTAAAAAATAAACTGCTGGATTCATTGATCTCGTATATGGTTTTTCATGTTCAATTTCCTTCAGTTCAGCTCTGATTTTGGTAATTTCTTGTCTTCTGCCAGCTTTCAAGTTGGTTTGTGCTTGTTTCTCTAGTTCCTCTATAAGTGATGTTAGGTTGTTAATTTCAGACCTTTCATACTTTTTGATGTGGGCATTTAGTAGTATAAAATTCCCTCTTGACACTGCTTTAGCTGTATCCCACAGATTCTGGTATTTTTGTTCTCATTAGTTTGAAATAATTTCTTGATTTCTGTCTTAATCTTATTGTTTAGCCAAAAGTCATTCAAAAGCAGGTTGCCTACTTTCCATGTAATTGTATGATTTTGAATAATTTTCTTCGTAATGATTTCTGTTTTTATCATTCTGTGGTCTATGACTGTGGTTGTTGATACTTTTTTTTTTTAATTTGCTGAAGATTGTTTTATGGCTGATTATGTGGTCAATTTTAGAGTATGTGCTGTGTGTAGACAAGAACAATGTATATTTTGTTGCCTTTGGGTGGACGATTCTGTATATATCTATTAAGTTTATTGCTCAAGTGTAAAATTCATGTCCTGAATATCTTTATTATTTTTTCCACCTCAAGGATCTGTGTATTCCTGTCAGTGAAGGTGTTGAAATCTTCCAGTATTATTGTGTGGTTATCTATTTTCCTAAGCATTTTATGGTTAAGTTTAATTTCAATGATCTATTATGAGTTAATAATACAAGGTACAAGATATATCAAAGTTTATTTACTTATTTTCACAAGGACATTCAATTGTGCTAGCACAATTTTTTGAAAATCCTATCCTATTTCTGATTAATTGTCTTTATACATTTGTTAAAAAAATCAGTTGGTTATATATGTTTTTATATATTTTTGAATATTCTATACTATGCCTGACTTGCCTATCCTAATACCAATACCATAGCGTCTTCATTACTGTGGTTTCATACTAAGATCTTAAATCAGGTAATGTTAGTTCTTCAACTTTATTCTTTTTCAGAGTTGTTTTGAATATTCTATGTTGCATTTTTATAAACATTTTGGAATCAGCTTGTCAACTTTTAAAAACGTTTCCTGAGTGTTTAATTGGGATTGTCATACATAAAATGTCATTTCATCATGTAAAGCTATGAAATCATCAACATGACAGAACATTCCTAAGTGATTATATACCTAGTAAGAGATCATCAAACTACGTGAAAAAAAGTTAATGTAAGTCCAAAGCAAATAAACAAGTTTATAGCAATGGTCAGAGATTTCAGTACCCTCCCTCAATAGTTTACAGAACAAGTACATAATGCATCAATAATAATATAGAATATCTAAATAACACAATCAACCAAATAGAACTCATTAATATTTATAGAATGCTCCACTCAGAACAGCAGAATACACATTCTTTTCAAGCACATATGGAATAATTATCAAGATAAACCATACTCTGCATTCCTTGGATACCTTGCTTGGTTATAGGGTATAATCCTTTCTTACATTGTTGAATTTCATTTGCTAGAAATTTGTTGAGTATTTTTGTGTCTGTATTCACAAAGGATATTGGTCTCCTGTTGTCTTTGTCTGGTTTTAGCACCAGTTTAACATCAGTCTCATAGAATAGATTAGAAAGTATTTCCTCCTCTTCTATTTACTGTATAAGTCTTTGAAGAATTGGTATAAATTCTTTTTAAATGTTTCTTTAAATTCACTAGTGAATCCATCTGATTCTAGGCTTTTACTTTCTGGAAATTTTTAAAATTAATAACTTAATCTTTAACTTGTTATATATAAATTTATATTTCTTTTTCTTGAGTCAGTGTTAACAGTTGGTGGCACTTTGACACTTCATCTAGGTTATCTAACCTGTTGATATGTGGTTGTTCATACTATTTCCTTATAATTCCTCTTATTTCAGTAAGGTTTGTAGTTATGTTCCCTCTTACTCTAGATTTTAGTAATTTCAGTCTTTTGTTGTTTTTTGATCGATCTAGCTAAATAAAGATTTATTAATATTGTTCTTTCAGAAGAACTGATTTTTTGTGATCATTGATTTATATAGTGTTTATCTATCTTCTCTTTCATTTCTTTCCATTCTAATCTTAATTATTTCTTTTCTTCTGTTTGCTTTAGGTTTAGTTTGCTCTCCACTGTCCTGCCCCTGCTCAATTTCTTAAGGTGGAATTTTAGGTTATTCATTTGAAATATTTCTTATTTTTTTTTAAAAAAAATAGTCTTTCTTTCTAAACAGTGCTCTAGCTGTACTCATAAGTGTTGGTATGTTGTGTATTCATTTTATTCATCTAAAATTATTTTCCAATTTCCTTTGGGATTTCCTGTTTAATTGGTTATTTAGGCATGTGTTGTTTAATATCCACACATTTGGGAATTTCTGGCGTTTTCTTTTGTTACTGATTTCTAATTTATTCTATTTGGTTGGAGAATATACTTTATATAATTAAAAGTATTTTATTTTTTTAATTTAATTTGATTTTAAGTTCTGGGACATGTGCAGGATGTGCAGGTTTGTTGCATAGGTAAGCCATGCATCATGGTGCCATGTGCCATGGTGGTTTGCTGCACCTATCAACCCATCACCTAAATATTAAGCCCCATAGGCATCAGCTGTTTATCCTGATGCTCGCCCTCCCCCCATTCCTTCCACGGGCCTCAGTGTATGTTGTTTCTCTCCGTGTGTCCAATCAATCAGTACAGCTGTTCATATATGTATGTGTGTGTATATATATATATATATATATATATACACACACATATGTATATATATGTATATATATATCTTTAAGTTCTGGGGTACACGTGCAGAGCATGCAGGTTTGTTACATAGGTATACATCATGTGCCATGGTGGTTTGCTGCACCCATCACCCGTACAGGTGTTCTCATAGTTCTTACTATTACTTTTACCTCCCTGCAGCTCTCAGAGTTTACTTTGATATATTTCTTGTGACCCATTCCATTAATTTCACAATGATTTCAGGAATAATTATTCCTCATGAGGGAATAAAAACCAGAGGCCATACCTTTGATGGTTCTCTAGAACAAATTATGGCTAATGATAGGAAGAGACTAGTCCGTGGACAATTCAGATCTTCCAACTGCAGACTATATGATTTGAGATAAGAAACTGCTGGATGACTGCTGGCATTTTCATTTTGAGAAGTGGTGAAATAAACTTCAATATTTTAGTGTATGTTAGAACCCCAGGAGCAAGACCCATCACAAGACAAGTGCAGGGGATTCTTGTCTTATAAGACTTATATTTTCTCATCACTGTTGCTACCACCACTCCTCCTCCTCCTCCGACTCCTTCTATTACTGCTGCTACCACCACCACCACCACCAATACTGGAAGTTTCTCATCCCAAATCATATATTCTGGAGTTGAAACACTTTTCAAAGTGAAAATGCTGGTGGTCATCCAGCAGTTTCTTACAGCAAATTATATATTCGGGACTTGAAACATCTGAAATTCATGAACCAATATCATCCCTTTCTTCATTGCCAGCTTCAGGACCTGGAATTTGGTGGCCAAAGTAGCAGGGAGCCCCACTGGCTGCCAGTGATATCTGTTATTATTCATTTATTTATTTGATCAATAGACATGGGTCTTTAGACTATGTCAGAGTTGAGTTAACAGACAGATGGGGCCTTAACTTTAAACTTGTGGGGTCATTTCCTTATAAATGATACCTATAGTCATGGATATATTGATAAGGTTCATAAGAACGGTTATCATTTTACTTAATTTTTAAATGTAAACTACTAATATTAGGTATAATTTTTATAAATGTATTTTGGCATTTCTATTAAAAAAATAAAAGGAATTAAAGTGTCCTAGGTCTCACTTGACCACTAAGAAGCCCTGAGGAGGGAGTCTAGAAAAATCTTGCTCTTGGCCTGACCCCTACCAGAAAGGTCACTGGGCAAAGATGTTGGGTTTTGTGTTATTTCTGCTGAAATGTAAGTTGATCTTTCCAATTCTCTACAGAGAGGAAAAGTTGTGGGTTTTCTGGCAGAGAGAGACTTTGAGAGCATAGAGTCTGACTACCTCATCTCAGACATGGAATCTGTGGCAGCACAGCACTTGGGCCTTTCCACTCCCACACACCCTTGGTTGTAGGTAAGCGGGGTCTACCTAGTCAGTCCTGGGCTGCCGTCCTGCTGCCACTCTGCCTTCTTAAGTTTCAGGGTTCAGAGCTCAGACTAACTCTGCACCCCATTTATGGGCTCCTTGGTGGGCTGAGGTGGAGTGGGTGCAATAAACACGTGGACCGAGGGAGCCAGAGAGGGGTTTCAGGCAGTAGCAGCCTCTGAGGGTCAGTCCTCCTAGGACAGCTGATGGAGACAAATAGGTGGAGTCCGCTGGTCAGGGACAACAATGCTCAGACTGTGGCGGTCTGTTCTTGTGGCAGTTAGTGGCAAGACTGGTGGATAGAGCCCTCAGAGGGTCACTCTGACCTTGAACCTGGCCAGGTAAGCTACTCCAGGCTCCGTTTCTGCCTCTGTCCTTTGGGAATAATAGCTAGCTCAACAGGTTACTGTGAGGATAAACCCAGATAAAGCATACACTACATGGGCTGAAGAACATTTGGTTCCTTTCTCCTCAGCTTCCTGGGTATAGATTACAGTGGGAATCTTTTCTGAAGTAAAATGAAATCTATTCTGGCAACGAATGGTTACAGCCAAGAGCAAAGACCTCAGTCTTACCAATTTGAGAAGCACACGGCTAATTTTTCTTTTGTCTGTTACCATGTGGCCATTTTTCTCTTTTGTGTGTTACCTGTGTCATCCAAATCCAGGAAATGTCAAGAAATCACACCCACTATAGTTAAAACCGTAAGTTAAAAATAGTAAGAACAAAATATAATCCCCAAATAATCGTACTTTTCTTATGATACACATGAACTTTAATAAAAATAAATGTAGTGTTGGCCTTCAACAAGCAAGGCCTGTGGGTGCAGTTACGAGGCAGCTGAATTTTTGTCTCCCATTTACCTTTAAATCCACTCTGCATAGTTGATCTGTAGTTCATCCACGATTTTGCTTATCAGTTGGTTTCTGCAACCACTAGAGTCACAAAAGCACTGCCTCGATTTAATTATTTAAATGTCTAGTCCCATTAATCATGAGAAAGTATTCTTTCTTCAGAATTGCTCTCCTCTTCTAGCTCTGTCTTACTTCATGCTGGCCAGTGACCAGATGGGCAGGAGATTTGCCGACTTTCTTCTCATCCCACAAGATTCTCTGCACTTCCTCCTCCCTCTTGCTCAGAATGGTTATAAGGCTGACAGGATTGGAGTCACAGCAAGGAAGAGTTAAGACCAACAGAAAAAATGGTTTTTTTTGGTTTTGTTTTGTTTCGTTTTTCTTTTTTTTTTGAGCCGGGGTCATGTTCTGTCACCCGGGCTATGTGCACTGGTGCAGTTGTGACTCACTGCATCTTCTACCTCCTGGGATCAAAGGATACTCTTCAGCTTCCTGAGTAGCTGGGAATATGGGTGGACACCAACCCACCTGGCAAGTTTTACAGGTGGCTTCTTACCTGACTGTTACTGACATGGTCACCCAACTCTGTACTCTCTGATCTTGGCTTATGTTTAAAATATTCTATTCTGAGATTATCCTCTCTCTCTCTCTCTCTCTCATACACACACATACACACACACACACACACACACACACACACACACACACACTCATACCCCTCTGAGCCTCTCTCACCAATTGTTCTCTCTGGGTGGGTTTAATACCTCCTTGCGTCGGTTGGTCACTTGTGACTTTCTCGCTGCTTCTAACCACTTTCTGCTGAAGGTCTCTTCTTTCCTGGTGACCCTCTGTGATGCATCTAAGGCAAGCCTAGACCTTTATGCTGTGTGCATAACATCTTGACAACAGGAAATGCAAGCATACATTCTCCTGACAAACTCTGGGATACAAGTCTGTGCCCACCTGGCATTAGCCACTCCCCTGTTCCGCCATCAAAGAAGCCAGCGGAGACACTGTGGCCCCAAACAGTAGAGACACACATTTATGCTACCTGGACTCACATTTCAGCTATATGCGTTGGGTTTTTCAAGCCTCTTTCTCCAGGAAGTGGTGATAAAGTGTTGCCAGGCTTATGGTTGGGGAAATATGTCATTAATTTTGAATTTCAGATAAACAAGAAAAAAGTTAATGTAAGTGTTTCCTATGCAATATTTGAGACATACTGATACTAAAACAAAATCCTTCTTTATCTGAAATTCAAAGTGAATTGGATGTTCCGTATTTTATTTGCCAAATCTATGGTGGTCAGATTCAGAAATAGTCTAGGTTCTTTTATGTCCACAATCTAGGTGAAGTATTAAATAGTCTTGCTACCAATTTTTAGCAAACATTTTGAAAATGTTCCATCCGTTCTGACATATCACTTTGGAAGCTGATATTTATGGGCTTAGGCTATGGCCGAAATTTCTGTTGAAATATCTCACTGCATTTTTAAGAAAATGCTCTTTGCTCACCATTCTCAGCACCTGAACCTCCCCAGGCCTCAGGAAACCTACATACTTAGGACATGTTAGTTCAAGCTTAACTTAGCCATTATACCAAAGACGTCTTTATCTTAATAATTTGGAGGCAGATTTCACAGGCAATGCATAGGCTGTAATAGCAACTCATTCGGAGGTGTCGGGATTCCTAATGTGTTAGAAATCACTGCGCTTGATTCCACTTCTGCAGCACAGCTGGCTCCTGCCCAGTGCTGGAGAACAGGACGTCTAATTCACAGGGAACTAAGGCCAAGATTTCTACACAGTTGCCTTCTGGGGCCAGTTCTTTTTTTTTTCTTTTAAGTGGATGATATATGATACAAATATTGTTCTTAATCAAAAGTATATTAGCAATCTACCACAAATGCGGAGTTATAAGGAAACAGTACAGCATATTTGGAGAGGATTATTTTCGCAAGAAACACATATTCATTTCTCTGTCTGCCTTTATCAATGTGTATTTATCAAAATATGAAAGCTTGTCCATGGGCCACATTTTAATTACTCATAGGTTGCTTGAAGACAGCTGCAGTCTAGGAAGGAAGAGAGATTGAAAAGAATAGGGTGCTCTTAAAATTTGGCCATAATTGTAACTAGAGGACTCTGTTGGCTTTATTCCAAAAATCTAAGGAGAAGTCTTCCCCTAGTGTTTTTTCCATCACTGGCATTTCCCCATGCATCACTTGCACTGGCTCTCATTGACTTCATCAGCTGTTATTGTGCTTATTTGTATTTTTTCTTTAGTAATATTTTCATAATAAAATTATATAAATTTATTAGAGGAGATTTGGAACATATACCTATGCAAGAAGAAAAAGAAAAAATGTCCTGAATCTTACTATAAAAGCATTACATTTTGGATGTTATAAAAATGTTATGCATATTATTTTTCAACAAAACAAATCATGTGAAATATGCTGTTTTGTAAATGACTGTCCCTGCTTAACTATATACCATAACATTCTTTTTATTAAATAAAATATCCATAATGCCATCTTTGGCTGGGGAGTATTTCATCATAAAGATGAACCTCAAATAGCCCTTGTTGTTATATCCAACAATGATTATATATATATATATTTTTTCTCATTTTTTATTAAAAATAAAAAAAAATGAAGGGAGTTAAGTGTCCCCGGGAAAAACTGGGGTTCAATGAGGCAGGAAGCTCAGGTCTTTATACACATTCTTTATCCTATTAGCATATGTGTATAGTTTTTCTTATTTTTGAAGTCACTGTGAATAATTCCATAGTAAATATTTTTGAATACAAATCTTTGTATAGAGCTGACTGGGGTGCTTTAGTATAGATTTTGAGCAATGGAATTTTATAGATCAAGGAGAAGCATACTTTGGGTGCCTTTGGAGCATATCACCAAACTGCTTTTTGAAAAAGCTGAAGTATTTGCCTTCTACTAATGTTTTATGAGACTGAATAATTTTCTGGAAAATTTCCTGAACCCGCATGAACATTGAGTGCTATTGCTTTGAAAATAAAAAATAAATCAAATTTTATTTAGCCCATAAAATTTTGCTAACATTCAACAGATAAGCAAAATGGATGGATTTTTTTTAAGCTCTGTTTTATTTATTTGTTGTTGAGAGTTAAGAGATTCTCAATTTTAGCTTGTTACTCTGAAATTTTGGGTGGCCCCTTATAGACCATCTCTTATTCTAAATAAGAAGTATGATTCTTGTTTGCATGAATTAAAGAAATGAGGCTTCCTAGGGAGAATGATACGGAAGGAAACTGTACATAGGATGCCAATCATTTGTCAAACACTCTGCTAGGCATCTTCCCAAGGAAAATAACCCCATTCCAATTCAACTGCTTTCTTTTTTTTCCAAATAGCTCACAGATTGTGGTTTCCTGCATTTAAGCCACAAACACTGCTGAGTCATAGTGTATACATAGATGTGTGTGTGTGTGCATGTTTTCATGCATGTGTGCACGTGTGAGCCTGTGTGTGTGTGTGTTTGTGTGTGTGCATGTGTGTGTGTGCATGCTTATTTATTATCTTGCTGGTTCTCTTCATTCTCACTAAAACAAAACAAGACAATTTGATATTTGAATGGAAGCTGTGTGGTGTACTTGTATACATTTTGGGTGCCCTGTGTATCTGGGAATGTTTGTGGGGTATGGATGAGTGGCTACATGCCATGTGGTGCCTGTCTTGGAGGAAGGAAGATTTGGGAGATGTGAAAGAATGAGCAGCCCTTTCTCTGCCTTTCTGAGTGTTTTGTCCCTGGGTTGTGTCTCAGCAAGTCAGGCATAAACAGGAGGCCCCAAACTGAGTGGCGACTCCTCCGTAACAAAATCCCGCACACAATGCACAGTTAATCAGGATCCCCTTTTGATTTCAAGCACTATTGTTAAAAATTGTTTGCTGTGCTGCTGGAATTCCTATTAATCTAAGTTAATGCTTTTGAAACCTTAAATATTGTGGCATCCTAGTGTCATGGTAATCTATTTTTTTCTACAAATGAGGACATGGAAAGATGAACTTTAAGCTGAAAAATGAACTTAAAGCTGGAAAAAATGAAGTAATCTCAGCTATGATTGCTGTAATAGGAGAAAAATGGCATTTTTCTCAGTTTTTCATCCTCAGAATAAATGGGATGATCCTGTTGGCTGTTTAAGTGGAGAGGATTAGTTTGGTAGGCACTACAGCAAAAGATTCATACTTTAATAGACGCCCAAATGAGGAAGCAGTTATGTCTGTGCTTTCCATCATGCAACTTCTTTGAGAAAAATGAAACACAGAAACAACAAAACTTGTAGTTGCTCAAAATACATCCACAGAGAGAGCATGAAATATCATGGACACAAGCCCTACTAAACCTAGTTTATGTTTAATGAAGGCAAGGGAATAAAAACATGCATAATGTCTAAAGTAGATAGATCAAGACATAGTAGCACCTGTGCAAACAACATTTTGAGAGATTATAGAAATAACTGCAAAAAAGAAAAAAATGGGATTAACAGTTCTGGGGAAAAAAACTGAGGGGTGGTGAGGCAGGAAGCTCAGGTCTTTATTATACATTCTTTGACCTATTTGTTTCTTAAAATGTATTTTCATTTAAAATTCTATAACATTAAACATGGATTTCAAAACACAACTTCAATGAAAGAGAATGAGAGATAGAGCAAGAGTAAGAGAAAGGAAAGAAAAGAGCAAGAGTAAGAGAGAGCTTGAAGAAGATGAATGAATGAGCCTAGACTTTGGAGGAGCTTGGATAAAGGGGGAAGGAGTAGTATGGTAGAAGGAGAACAAGAAACAATTACTTTGTTTATTAGTGCAGGCTCATGATAGGAGACTGAAGCAGGAGAGAGAGGCATACAACAGAAAACATGGAACCTTCCACCTGCTGTTTCCATTGCAATTTTGCATGTCATCCTGTGTGTCAGGCATGGCTGCTGGCGCTGGCCTTGGAGGATCTGCATTGCCTGCAGTCCGCAGTTAGGTCCAGACTCCCAGTCCCAGTGCTTTAGAGACCTCTCGAAATCAGGCAAGGAGACCAGCTGAGAGAACTCCACTCTCTGGCTGTCCCTGCCAGAGTGCTCAAAGAAGGTATTTTTTGAAATCAGCCTTCATTAGTGACTCTTTCTCTTATTTCTGTTTCCCATATGTTTTATAAGTTTGTTATAAAAATGTGCTGTTCAGAGACTAACATTTAGCAAGAGGATTAAAAAGAGGGTTGTTTTACTCATTAGGTGACTTTTTGGGTTTTCCTGTATCAGTGGACTTTTTAAACCACTAATTTTTTTTTTTTTTTGACAAATTCTTCTCACCCAGGTTGGAGTGCAGTGGCACAATCTCGGCTCACTGCAACCTCCGCCTCCTGGGCTCAAGCAATTCTTCTGCCTCAGCCTCCCACATAGCTGGGATTACAGGTGCATGCCACCACGCCTGGCTAATTTTTGTGTATTTTCAGTAGAGATGGGTTTTCACCATGTTAGCCAGGATGGTCTTGATCTCCTGACTCGGTGATCCGCCCACCTCAGTGTCCCAAAGTGCTGGGATTACAGGCGTGAGTCACAGTGCTCAGCCATTTTTAAAAAAGCAATTTAAAACTAATTTATTTTAAAGAAATATATAGTTTGAAATTTTGGGGAATGTTTGATTTGTCTTTTTCCTAGTGGGAGAGATATTGACCCCTTTCTCAATGAGATGTTCTGGATTAAGCAAAAGCTGTCAAAATTGGTTCCAATTTTCAGGAGTTAAAAAATGAGTTATTAGATCCCATACATACAGGGCTTTGTTACAACTAAAGAACTCCGACCTAAACATATTCATTCTGGGTTTTGCCAAGGAACAGAAAACGTGGACTGTGGACTGGAGCTGTGTCGGTCTGTGCCAGTCCTGGGATGTGCTGAGACAGGCTGAGGGACATGATGTCACCTGCTGATTCTTTCACATCAAGAGGCGGAGCAGGCAGAGCGTCCTGGCTCAGCTCAGTGGCTCCAAAAGTTGCTGCAGAGCAAGGGTGGAAGGTGCAGGCCCTTTCTCTTCTCTTCTGTTTCCACCTCTTTGATTCCTCTTCAATAGGAAGAATGTCTCTTAGGAGAGAATCTGAAGCCAAGGTGGGGGCAGTGGGAGGGGGCATTTCGCAAGAGGTTTCCTAATTGTCCCAAAGCACCGAGAGTCCTGCTAAGATGATATCCTCTGGGAGTTGAGGGTCCTGCTACAGGATAGGATCTCCTTTGCCTGCGTGAAGAGCAGAAAGGAAAGAAGATGAGCTTCAGTTGCGAATGACAACTGATTGAGTGATTTTATTACTAGAACTGATATTTGTTTCATGGTTATTTATGCCATAGATTGTATCATATATTTGTACTAATTATTTTTATTGATGATAAGCATAAGAAGAGCAGTCACATCAAGGGTTTATCATGTGCTAGGCACTGCACAAAGCACTTGAATGACATCCTTGAAACTTTTCCCATGCTGATCATATTGGAGGATGTCCAGAGAAATATGGAAAAGTGATTTGGAGGGAAGTAGCTGATGTTAGGTTAAATAACTAATAATAAAAAGCCAGGCCTGGTGGTACGTGCCTGTGGTCCCAGCCACTTTGGAGGCTGAGGTGGGAAAATTGCTTGGGCCTGGGAGGTCAAGGCTGTCTCGAGCAATGATCATGCCACTGCGCTCCAGCCTGAGCAACAGAGGGAGACTCTGACTCAAAAATAAATAAATAAATAAATACACAAATAATATTGATCAATGACAAATACAAAACCACTATAAAATTGGAAAAGACAACAAAATTAGGATACAAATGTGTTGACAAGCTAGAACCATGGACCATCACCAATAAGAACATATCTTAGATCACTGAATGAATGTAAGGATATTTTCTTAGTTTTAAAAATATGACTATATATGTCTATTAGGGGAACACAGCTCAGCCGGCAGCATAGATAGAAAGATCTGGGAGAATTCTTGAGTGCAAGTTATTACATGGTGTTTGTAGCTGCCAGAATGTCGACTGTGACCTTTGGTTGCATTGACAAAGGTAGAACATGCAAAGTAAGGGAGGTGATGGATCTATTCTGTGAAGTGTTTTCTTTCAGTTACAGCATTTAATGAGAAAAGTACTTGAAACAGTTTGTTCAGAGGAAAGCTGTCTGGCTTGTTAGGGGACTTCAAACCATGTCAGATGTGGAGCTAATAAAGAAAGTTAGGCTGCTTGGCTTGCAGAAGGGACTGAACAAATGATAAAGAGAGAGAGAGAGAGAGAGAGAGAGAGCAACAGAGAAACAGAGAAAGAAGCAGAGAGCGAGAAACGGAGAGAGAAACACACAGAGAGGGTGTGTGTGTGTGTGTGTGTGTGTGTGTGTGTGTGTGTGTGTGTGT
>NW_022437020.1:6395255-6398114 GCF_009761245.1 Sapajus apella | reverse complement strand
GTGTGTGTGTGTGTGTGTGTGTGTGTGTGTGTGTGTGTGTGTGTGTTGGGTGGGTGGGAAGAGATAGGAAGGGCTTGAGCACTGTCCTCCAAATTCTGAAGATTTTGAGAGAACATCAGCATCAGCCTTACAGCCACAGAGGGCAAGGCAAAGTCCAGGAGGTGGTATTTACAGGTAGATCGAGTCATTTCAGATTGGGGAAGTATTTTCAAAGGTTTGGAACAACCGCCAGAGTAATGAGTTGTTCCAGTAGAGCTTTCAAAGTGTTTCCTTCTAAAATGCCTGAATTTTATAAATTTAAACCTGTACCTTTAAATCATAATGTTTGAACAATGGTCAGTAGATGGCGGTAGGATACCATAGATTTTACCAGTAGCAGCTGGAATTTCATCCTTCAATATGCTGGAAGTAGATGATTTTTTCTAATTATTATTGGAAGGTGTGTCCTAATCTATTGTTCAGAAAGAAATTGCTGATTTGAAAAACAGGAAATAATACTTCCTAATTAAATAGACAATAATGAGTAGCAAATACTTTTATGTTGCTTGAATGCTACCACGCTGTTTATTGGCCTCTAAAAATTTGTCTTAGGAAGTGTGTGTGTGTGTGTGTGTGTGTGTGTGTGTGTAAATGAAAGGTCTGTTTTTTTTAAAAAAATTCCAAAATGTAATATACTAATTTTGTGTAAAATTTTAAAAATACATGACTGAATTGAATAGAAAATATTTCTATGAAGCATTGTATTAAAGAAATCTTAGTTTCTTCTTTATGCTAGCATGTTTTTGTGCTTAGACATTATGAATTTTAAAATGAAAGTGTGTATTCTTCATAAATGTGCTGATTTAATTCTTTCTTTCCTAGTATTTTGTAAAATAAAGTTTGTTCAGTAATGGGTCAGCTTGGAAGATTTTAATCTATATGAGATTTTCTCTCCCTTTGAATTTCCTTGGGAGTTTGGTAATAGAGGAAGGTCATGTATTTTTAGACACACGAGCCTAAATAAATATTCTTTAGAAGTGGATATATGTCTAAAACGTGGAAAATAAAACATGTTGATGCTTAATTTGGTAAGAGGAAGTTAATGCTGATGCTATCCCTTCCCCCCTTTTTTGGTTTTTCAGAAAGCATAGCATAATATTCTTGTCTGTTAGGTTCTTAAGTATCTAGCATAGCGACATCTTTTTCCCATGTAACTCTGAGCAGCGTTTTTAGGCTGGTTCATGAAGAGCAGTTAGCCACAAAAGCACATGTGAGCTCCCTTATTCCCCTCAATTCTAAGCGGTGAATATACCCCAGGCTTCCAGGAAGGCAAATTGTTTTAATGTGCTAACATTTTGGGACTCGCCAGAACTGTGAGAAGCTCATTTCCAAATTTTGGGAGACCACTGATAGAATCTTAGCTAGACATTTTTAAAGATTATCTCTGAGACAGAAACCAAGCAAAATATCCATCTCTGCACATGATTCCCATGTAAACCAAATGGTCTACTCAAACACGTTCTTTACCATTCATTCTCTCTCTCTCTCTCTCTCTCTCTTTCTGTCACTTTTTCTCCCTTTTTAAAATTTCAATTGATGGGAAACATGAACAGAGTTGTACTTCTCTGTGGAGTGAATTGAAGCTGGGAGATCAACACCCTATCACAGAAAGGATGTGTGACCTTCCCCAGATCCCTGGGATGTCTGAATCTCTGCTTAGACATCAACAGATTTGTTCTTCTGCCGATGGATATTTGGCCAACAATTATGAAATGAATGTCGGAGAAGTTTTCTTGTTACTCCCGTAACAAAATGCTCTATGTAAAAAAAAGTAACATGCTTGTACGTAGCAAAGAATTTATTCTTTGGCTAGTAAAATAATCATAATCAATGGTCATCTACACATTTTCCCTACAAAACCTTTATATCACCCTTAAGGACTAAATGTTCTTTTTTATTTTAGCAAATAATGCTAATGTTCTTTTTCTATTTTATATTCATGTGGTGTGTATACACACACCACACCCACACACAGACACATATATTATTCTTCCTATATGTGTAGAAACAATGTATAAATGATATTCTGTACATGTTTCTTGCTTCAGTGTTTCTACATGGGTTAAAAAGTTAACAGAGTAGAATTTAAGCTCTTTCATGCAAGCATTAGTTTTTTAATATACACATTTTTTATCAATTAGAGTACTTCTTTAAAATAGTACTTTTTCGTGCTTTTTTTGAGTGTTATTTAATGAGAGGCTGGAATAGTATGTATTTCTTTTATGAATATGTAATTTAAAACTTTTAGAGACTTGCTTTAACTAAAGAATCTTGCTAAAGTATCTGAACAGTTGTATGCAGATTTCTTGATTATCAAGTTGAAACTCAGATAAGTCCTGTTTTTTTTTTAAACATATCTTGATGTGACAGAATTTGTCAGTAAGCAAATATTATGTCACAAAACAAAAGTTTTTTGGAAAGTATCATGATAGAAGCATTTCACAGCAAACAACTTGTTCAACTTGAACTCATAAAACATCATATTTATTTGTCTTTTTCTTTGAAAGATAGTTAATTATTGAAGCATTGAGAATATTTTGCATTCCTGGTTTGTGGTTGTGTCTTGCAAACGTGAGACTAATGAGACCAAGTTCTCACCCCAACTCTGAACTTGCTGACTTATCTGATTTAAAATCTGAGCATTTGAACATTGGTGAGTTATTTTAAATAATGATTCTTTTTTGTTGTTGCTGCTGCTTCATGAAGAGTGAGGTTTTTTTTTTTTTTTTTTTTTTTTTTTTTTTTTTTTTTTAAAGATAATGGCTTGGAAATTTGTTAGATGTGATGAAGTAATGGGGATGGCAGACACGTATGGCATGG
>NW_022437020.1:6286239-6395155 GCF_009761245.1 Sapajus apella | reverse complement strand
TGAGCATTTGAACATTGGGGAGTTATTTTAATTTTTTTTTTTTTTTTTTTTTTCTTGATTAATGGTAATTTTTTTTTTTTTTTTTTTTTTTTTTTTTTTTTTTTTTAAATACAACAAAGACAATGGCTTGGATCTGATGTAGAAGAAAAGGAGTGATGGGTCTGGCAGACATCTATGGCATGTATATTTATTTAACGGCTTGCTATAATGCATATTATTAATGATGACAATCATGAACTTACATGCATTGTTTATTTTGTAAATACACATAATGGAGCTTTCAAAAAAAGAGATCAGCTGCCCCTTGCAACGATGGCTGTCTGCTGTAGAAGTAACTACTCAGAGACCCTTTGTGACTTGGGTTCCTGACCCAGTCCATTTCACTACGCTCTTGGAACATTTTGTGAAGTCCATCTATAATTTCCCTGCTCTGAGCATCTAAAATGAACCACAGGTCTGTGTTACTTCTATATGGTAGATTAGATTTGAGTATCTATAAGTGGATTTGAACATCAACAGTACCTGCAAAACTAAATATGCATTAAATGCCATTAGGTTGTGGTCATAAAATGCAGAAAGGATTTTCGAGTTCCTGGGGTATTAGGGACACTCTTCAGACTGGACCTAGGTTATTTGATTAACATGCACCTTGAATCTATTTTGTTTTGATTCTGAAGAGCAAAAATAAAATGGGCAAAATCTCTACATGAACCCTGAGAAATCTGTTTATTTCAGTACTTTAATTTCTATTTTATACTTTTATGCTAACTTATAAAACTTCTACTGGACATTTGGGCTTCATTTTGACCTTTCCTTGCTCTTTCGCTTGATCTGAATTATTTGGTTTTAGTGAAAATAGAAGGAGTACAATAAAAAGAAGCTCAATCCGAAGGGCACATCTATTCCTGCATTAATTCCAAATTTAGTTGTGTGCTACCTGAACTCTGGGACAGCCAGCCTGATCTCTCTCTCATTGAAAGTCCGAAAATCCCAGGGAAACGTTTGATGAAAGGAGAAAATGTTTGTGTTCGTAAATTTTACAAACCCTGGCTGTAACAGATCTTACAAGGGCGTCTTACATAGTGTAGAGACATTAAATACTACATCTGCTTTAAATATTGTTGGGTGTCTCAGGCCTTTGTGGAGGGGGTTTGATGCCGTCTTTTGTTGTAGGACAACTAGTGTACTCTGTGATGCAGGGGAGTTGCTGGTTCAAAGGATACAGCCTTACTTTGGGTTTCTTTTCTTTCTTTCTTCCTTTCTGCTTTCCTTTCTTTCTTCCTTTTCTTTTCTTCTCCCCCACCTCCACATTGTGGTTTTTGCCTCACTTTCAGATATTCACATGGAACTCCCAGTCTTTCTTCTTCAAGAAAAGACAAGCCCTTTATGATAATAACTACAAAATCTGTAGCGAGGTTTGTAAATTTAACATACATAAAA
This sequence comes from Sapajus apella, assembly GCF_009761245.1. Lineage (NCBI taxonomy): Eukaryota > Metazoa > Chordata > Mammalia > Primates > Cebidae > Sapajus > Sapajus apella. The sequence goes on along the minus strand of NW_022437020.1, from coordinate 6,393,715 downwards.
CTATATTGGCTACTATCACAACCTTTTGTCATATTTTAGGTAAATGACTCTCAACTTTGTGTTTGTGGAATGGAAAGTATTTATAGATATTAATTACAGTCAAGCTTATTTAAGGTATCCTTTATTAATTTTCTTCCGGTTTTACGATTTTCAGGAATAATTACAGCCACCTACATGCACAGTCTTCCCATAATAGTCTTAATTGTATTAAATATCTGCCCACCACTCAGTTTGCGTAGCATTTTAGGATGCATCTTTTATTCAGCAAGTCTAAAGGCTTTTATTTATTCAAACTGAACATGAGATTAGAAAGCGAAGAAGTCAGAGACCCAGGAATGAAAGAAGGAAGGTCTTCACTGTTTCTCAGACAATGATTTCGGGTAGGTGACTGTGTGTTTGTTGAGAAATGGACTGGATGGGATATTGACAGTTTCCTATCAATAGCTAGACCCTAGAGGCCTGGCCGTTCAGGCCCACACTGATTGACTACTCTTTAATAGACATATAATTGTTGACAAATACCTTCCAATAGACTGTGGCAGCGCCCAGGCAGACAAAGGGGATTTCAGAATGATCGAGACCAGAGCTGAACCATTTGGTAGAGGTGGTGCCTTACAGAGGAAAGGACTTTGCACATAGTGAACCTACTAAGAGAAACCAGGTCAGGGCATCTCTGTAGCCAATCCTGGGCAATCCTGCCAAAATCGAGAAATTAAAAAGACTGACTGTTTCCGTGTATCATAGAGTTTGCTGGAGAGGGATGAACACAGACTCGGTTTTGTGTAGTTTGGTATCCAATCTATTACTTTGCTCATGTTTAAAAAATTATATATAGGTAGAGAGGGGCGTGTGTCTGTGTGTGTGTATGAGATTTGATGCCTAGAATATTTTGTAGCCTGATTATGGAGTTGTAAAATCTATCACCCTGATCCTTGCAGGAACATAATAGGCTATTCAGATAATTTCACAGAGTTTTGGACAGTAATAAAAATTATGAAAAAATTGATTTTGAACATCAGCCCCATTTACAACTGAAGTATCAGAGGAGCCTGGAGCTGTCCCTATGAGGCTGGCGCATCCAAGAGTATTCGGGAACCTCCATCTTAGCCTCCGCGGCTTGTCTGGCTAAGCCTGCCTTCTCAGATCAATGCCTGGCTGAGAAATAGCTCTTGAAAGTTTGCCTCACAGGATGCATTCTCTCGGCCTGTTCAGTTTCAGTAAATCTCCCTCCTTGGGGGCTTACTCTCAACCACAGGAGGCCACAATTGCTTTCAGCCTGTGACAGGAGCCTGCTGACAATGGGACTAGGTGATCTCATTTAGATCTGCAAGCCAGTGTAAGTGTAATAAAATAAAATAGTAAATAAAACAAAATATAAACAGTTAAAATGCAGCCTCAGCCTCGTTGTCGCCATTATGCACCAGATAGAACAGCAGATCGAGCCAGGTCTCATGCCATCCTCGAGGCAGGTTCCTCATACCGTCCTGTGAACGTGTCGGGTTGACATGGCAGGCCGCCACCTGACATCCTGCATGAAACTGAACCAGCTTGTGCCCAAAAGACCTTGAGTCCTGCCTTTGATTCTTATTGATCAAATACGCAGATTAAATCCCACATCACACAGCAAGGCAAAACGTGAGCTTTCTATGTCAACTTCTAGGAATCCTGGTGAAGCCCTTTCTGAATCATCTTTTTATGCATGAAGGAGAGCTGGAGTGCACATGTTTTTCAGGAAGATATATATACAAGGTGGGCAAGCAGATATGTAGGTCTGATAGCTCCCAGGCTTTGTGACAGGAGGATGAGACAGATAAGAATATTGTGCTTGTTACCTGTTGTCAAATTCAAACCCATAGTTAGGATTCATTTGGAGAGAAGAAAAGATTATTTTGAAGTTGCTTCTTTGCAATCTGTAAGCATTCCTAAACAGGCAGGATTCTCCAAACAGCTGCCTCAAAATGTTTGTGGGTGCGTGTGTGTGTGTGAGTGTGTGTGTGTGTGTGTGTGTGTGTCCATTAATTCAGAATTACTCCAATTACAAGCTTTTGATGCTCTGAAACCCTCTCTCTAACCCAAAAGAGATGGAGAGCCCTCGGACCATCCAATCAGATCATTTTCCCTGCTGCCTGCAGCAGATGTAAGCAATTTACTTTTTTATTTCTGCATATTCAGTGTGAGCGGAGCTGTTGGGGACCTTTCACCTCAGAGCCTGCAGGATTCTAACCCTATCAAATTAAAGCATTTTGCTCACTTATTCCCAAACGCTTTGCTGGTGCTAAGCAGACATCCCGCTGCATAGCAATGGCTGGTGTTCGTGTCCACTCATAGCCCCAGCCTAATCAGAGGTTATTAAGGAAAATATACAGTGCTTTAATTTGATGAGATTGGTTATAGGTAGTGCAGTTAAAGGTCACACTCCTGCGTGTATCTCCCTCCGTCTCTGTAATATTTTCTTCTCGCTTGACAATCCTGAGCTGCAAACAATAGGCCAAGGCGACACATTTATTTTTGACATGCTGTGATGGGCTCAATAGGGATAAAGATGAATTATTTAAGGATTGCATAAACAAACATCCTGGGCCAGGTTTTGGTTACATCTTTCCCTTTGTGCTCTGTGTACGCTATTGCCTTAAAAGAACATGTTCAAGAAATGAGCCTCCTTTGGGCAGGAACACATTTAGATGGAGGGCCCAGATAGGCTGCTGCCAGATGGCTGGGTCACCTGCCTAACTCCTGTTGCTGGCTGCGCAGGGAGGGGCGGTGGCTCTCAGCTCCCAGGGAAAGGTGCCTCTGAAGGGCTGATTTGCTCTTCTGACCCTGGAAACTTCTCCACCTGCTGTGAGCTAATTGAGCTGGCCTGCCTGCATCCATGGGAGTGGTGGGGCCACTGGGGGCCCATAGTGGATGTTTATTTGTATCCTGCGCCTCAAGGAGAAGAAGTCAGGATAATGGAATGTGGCCAAGTCGTTCTCTGGCAGGGTGAGAGAATTACCTAGCTCTCCCTGCTCTTTTGAGAGTTTTCTTTTCTTTTCTTTTTGTATATATGTTTTTAAACTGTACTTTTAAGTTCTGGGGTACATGTGCAGATCTTGCAGGATTGTTGCATAGGTATACACATGCCATGGTGGTTTGCTTGCTGCCTCCATCCCCCCGTCACCTACATTAGGTATTTCTCCCAATGTTATTGGGGCGAGGGTTGATTTTCACACCAAGTTTTCTTTCTTTCCTAAAGAGGCCTTTTCTGATTTGAGCATGTCCCAGCCTTGGGGAGATACAGTCCCAAGATGAGAGTCCTGCTTCTTTGGGGTGCTTAGGCATCCCCATTTTCCCATTTCAGCCACATTGTCGAAGGCACAGGGAAAGGCGTAGGAAGGAACAAGGGCAACTTCTACTCTTCTGTCAAACTTAATGGTTTTTTTGTGTATGTGTCCCTGTAATAGACCAACTGCAGGCTGATTTACCTAGAAATTTACATGAAAATTGCTTTATGCAGCTGTATGTAAAAATTCAAGCCGCACAGTGTCACTGTACTATGCAGGTCAAGGCACAGCCCGGGGTATTGTAGCCCAAAACAATTTGTTTTCATTCATGGGAGGAGGAGGAGCAATGCAGCAGGATAGGGGGCCGAAGGACACTGTGGGGGCTTTTCGGGACAGCACTGTGTTTAAGGGAGCAGCAAGGGCAGAGGGACAGCCTGCCTCCTCCCTCTCTTCCCTGAGTGTGCTCCCTGACTGGTGTCTATCTTTAATGTCTTTTTTTCCCCTTGAACCTTTAATATTTTAAAGGAATATTATACCTGATTTATCGTCCTAGTCCCCAAATATATTACATAGTGACCATACTAAATTATTTTGAAAATCTTCCTTACTTGAACTGAGAAATATCAGGGATAAGGCTGCTAAAGAAATGGTTGCTGTGTCCTCCTGGAGACTGGTTGACAATTCCACAAAAGCTTGTCTCCATATGTTGCTTTGTTTTCAATTTTCATAGGCTTGAAATGCGATAAGTTGGAGATACTAGAGAGCTAATCATAAAAAACAATATTAAAGTAGAGAACTTTGAAGCAATTTCTCATTGGGAGCTTAGGAGGAAGGTGGGGTCGCTGTGGGCAGCCTCCTGGGTCTGGCTCAGGTCTAGAGTATTGTTCCTTTTCTGCCTTGCCATTGCAACAGCCACAGGATGCCAGGAAGTTGTGTATGATTCAGGAGCCCTTACTGCATCCACTGTGGGGCATGCAGTGTGTTTCCACTGAGCGCATGTGGCCTCAAAAAGGTGGCTCTGCAGCCAGCAGATCAGAGATCTGTCAAAAACCTCTGCAAAGATGCAGGGATGCCTCCATGTGGGAAGAAAATTCAGCCTTTTCTCGGATTGCAGAGCCTATGGGCCTCGTAATGAACTTCCCAGATTTCTAAGGAGAAATGCCGTGAGCTAAAAACACCAGCAGCCACTTTTTAGTTCTACTTAATGCTTTATAAATCTGGGTATGTGTGTATATATCTGCATTCATCAAAATTCTTTATCATTGCTTTATGCTGTTAAATCTTTTCATGAAGACAGTTAATATAATGGCCAGTATTCTCTATAGTTGCATGGCTGAGTGAATATCTTTATTTAGAACAATTTGTCATAACTGGGATCTGGTTGGGGTTCTGACAATGCCTGAGAGCTGGGTAGTATGGGGTGGTTGAGTGAGAGTGAGGACAGCCTCCTCAATGGGATGGATTTTGCCTGTTCATCTTTCTTTAAAATGAAATGCTCCTCATTTTAAAACTGATCCCTCTGGTTTGTGTCACATTTTTTCTTTGCTTAGCTCCAGATTACATTTCCCCTGATACAAAGCACACCCAAAATAATCAAAAGACAAATGAAAGGCCCATTACCCATTCGTGCATAACATGCAAAACAGTTTGTTAAACTATTTGAGTTTCAGCCTTTTAATTTTAGGACCATCACTTTGCCATGAGTGTTTCTTTTAATTCTTGCCCTGATTTAGGTATTTATGGGACAATTGGGATAGGCTATTACCCTTCCTTGAAGGACAGAAGGCAAATCAAGTCAGCTGAGAATATGCTTTTTCGGCAAATAACTAAAGTGTTCGTTTGACAGAACATTGTCTAATGTTGTAGGACCTTAAAATATAAACCTGCTTATTTGGGAATCCATAGAATTGAAGTATGAAAATATTTGATGATTTTATTCTTATAAGCATTATAGCACAAGGAAAAATGGTTTTAGTTGAAAAGTTTGCTGTGATTAGCAGACAGATCTTACAAGGCTAGGGAAAGAATTAAACTGACTTTGCAAGTTGTGAAGCTGACTATACGAATTAACTAGGAACAATTACTCTTCAATTACTTCTTCTATTGGCTTCCCCCTTCAGTAGCATTTCAAAATATTTTTTTGAAAATTGAAATAGTCCTTTAAATTGTCCTCAGATTGATGTCATTATAGTATCATCATCAGCCTCGTAAAGTGGCTTGATTATTGTGCTTTAGTAGATGGTGCAGTGTTATAAAAGCTGCATCTCTCTTCATGATTTTCTGCATGAGTTTCACATCACCGAGCCCCTTCAACTATCACATGCGTCAGTGACTGTGTCATGTTATCGAACGTAACCTCGTAATCAGGAGAAACCTAATAGAGGTTTATCAAAATTTAGATGAATAATAATAAAAATCCAAATAAGTTATTTCTAAAGATTTTTAATAATATATTTGAGTTACTCCTGGATATTTTACTGTTTATGTAGAATTCAAGCTAGATCTAGTTTCAAATAAATGAGTTTACCTTCCTCAACCCTACGAAGAAAAAAAAAGATCCAAACAAACTATGTTTGGAATTTTAATGTTAGAATGTGCTTCAATGTAATAAACATTTTCCTAATGTGTTAATGTGATTCTTTTTTTTTTTTTAGTTAATTTTATTGCATTTTAGGTTTTGGGGTACATGTGAAGAACATGCAAGATTGTTGCATAGATACACATGTGGCAGTGTGATTTCCTGCCTTCCTCCCCATCACCTATATCTGGCATTTTTCCCCATGCTATCTCTCCCCAACTCCCCACCCCCCATTGACCCTCCCCTATTTCCTCCTAACAGACCCCAGTGTGTAGTGCTCCCCTCCCTGTGTCCATGTGTTCTCATTGTTCAACACCTGCCTATGAGTGAGAACATGTGGTGTTTGATCTTCTGCTCTTGTGTCAGTTTGCTGAGAATGATGGTTTCCAGGTTCATCCATGTCCCTACAAAGGACACAAACTCATTGTTTTTGATGGCTGCATAATATTCCATGGTGTATATGTGCCACATTTTCCCTGTCCAGTCTATCATCTATGGGCATTTGGGTTGGTTCCAGGTATTTGCTATTGTAAACAGTGCTGCAATGAACATTTGTGTGCACGTGTCCTTATAGTAGAATGATTTATAATCCTTTGGATATCTACCCAGTAATGGGATTGCTGGGTAAAATGGAATTTCTATTTCTAGGTCCTTGAGGAATCACCGCACTGTCTTCCACAATGGTTGAACTAATTTACACTCCCACCAACAGTGTAAAAGTGTTCCTATTTCTCCACATGCTCTCCAGCATCTGTTGTCTCTAGATTTTTTAATGATTGCCATTCGAACTGGCGTGAGATGGTATCTCAATGTAGTTTTGATTTGCATTTCTCTGATGACCAGTGATGACGAACATTTTTTCATATGTTTGTTGGCCTCATGTATGTCTTCTTTTGTAAAGTATCTGTTCATATCCTTTGCCCACTTTTGAATGGGCTTGTTTGTTTTTTCTTGTAAATCTGTTTTAGTTCTTTGTAAATTCGGGATATCAGCCCTTTGTCAGATGGGTAAACTGCAAAATTTTTTTCCCATTCTGTTTGTTGCCGATTCACTCTAATGACTGTTTCTTTTGCCGTGCAGAAGCTGTGGAGTTTGATTAGGTCCCATTTGTCTATTTTGGCTTTTGTTGCCAATGCTTTTGGTATTTTGGTCATGAAGTCCTTGCCTACGCCTATGTCCTGAATGGTTTTGCCTAGATTTTCTTCAAGGGTTTGTATGGTGTTAGGTCTTATGTTTAAGTCTTTAATCCATCTGGAGTTAATTTTAGTGTAAGGTGTCTGGAAGGGGTCCAGTTTCTGCTTTCTGCACATGGCTAGCCAGTTTTTCCAACACCATTTATTGAACAGGGAATCCTTTCCCCATTGCTTGTTTTTGTCAGGTTTGTCAAAGATCAGATGGTTGTAGATATGTTGTGTTGCCTCTGAGACCTCTGTTCTGTTCCATTGGTCTATATCTCTGTTTTGGTAGCAGTACCATGCTGTTTTGATTACTGTAACCTTGTAGTATACTTTGAAGTCCGGTAGTGTGATGCCTCCCGCTTTGTTCTTTTTGCTTAGAATTGACTTGGCTATGCGGGCTCTCTTTTGGTTCTATATGAAGTTGAAGGTGTTTTTTTCCAGTTCTTTGAAGAAAGTCATTGGTAGCTTGATGGGGATAGCATTGAATCTGTAAATTACTTTGGGCAGTATGGCCATTTTCACGATATTGATTCTTCCTAACCATGAACATGGAATGTTTCTCCATCTGTTTGTGTCCTCTCTTATTTCATTGAGCAGTGGCTTGTAGTTCTCCTTGAAGAGGTCCTTTACTTTCCTTGTTAGTTGTATTCCTAGGTATTTTATTCTTTTTGTGGCAATTGTGAATGGCAGTTTGTTCTTGATTTGGCTCTCTTTAAGTCTGTTATTGGTGTATAGGAATGCATGTGATTTTTGCACATTGATTTTGTATCCTGAGACTTTGCTGAAGTTGCTTATCAGTTTCAGGAGATTTTGGGCTGAGACGATGGGGTCTTCCATATATACAATCATGTCGTCTTCAAATAGAGACAATTTGACTTCCTCTTTTCCTATTTGAATACCCTTTATTTCTTTTTCTTGCCTGATTGCTCTGGCTAGAACTGCCAGTACTATACTGAATAGGAGTGGTGAGAGAGGGCATCCTTGTCTAGTGCCAGATTTCAAAGGGAATGCTTCCAGTTTTTGCCCATTCATTATGATATTGGCTGTTGGTTTGTCGTAAATAGCTTTTATTATTTTGAGATACGTTCTGTCAATACCTAGCTTATTGAGGGTTTTTAGCATAAAGGGCTGTTGAATTTTGTCAAAGGCCTTCTCTGCATCAATTGAGATGAATCATGGGGTTTTTGTCTTGGCTCTGTTTATGTGGTGAATTACGTTTATAGACTTGCGTATGTTGAACCAGCTTGGCATCCCCAGGATGAAGCCTACTTGATCATGGTGGATAAGCTTTTTGATGTGCTGTTGCAATTGGCTTGCCAGTATTTTATTGAAGATTTTTGCATCTATATTCATCATGGATATTGACCTGAAGTTTTCTTTTCTTGTTGAGTCTCTGCCGGGTTTTGGTTTCAGGATGATGTTGGTCTCATAAAATGATTTTGGAAGGATTCCCTCTTTGTGGATTGTTTGGAATAGTTTCAGAAGAAATGGTACCAGCTCCTCTTTGTATGTCTGGTAGAATTCGGCCGTGAACCAGTCTGGACCTGGGCCTTTTTTGGGTGGTAGGCTCTTAATTGCTGCCTAAACTTCAGACCTTGTTATGGGTCTGTTCAGAGTTTCGTCTTCTTCCTGGTTTAGGCTTGGGAGGAGGCAAGTGTCCAGGAATTTATCAATTTCTTCCAGGTTTACTAGCTTATGTGCATAGAACTGTTTGTAATAATCTCTGATGATGGTTTGAATTTCTGTGGAATCTGTGGTGATACCCCCTTTATCGTTTTTTATTGCATCAATTTGGTTATTCTCTCTTTTCTTTTTTATTGATCTGGCTAGTGGTCTATTTTGTTGATCTTTTCAAAAAACCAGCTCCTGGATTTATTGATGTTTTGAAGGGTTTTTAGTGTCTCTATCTCCTTCAGTTCTGCTCTGATCTTAGCTATTTCTTGTCTTCTGCTAGGTTTTCAGTTTTTTTGATCTTGCTCCTCTAGCTCTTTCCATTTTGACCATAGGGTGTCAATTTTAGATCTCTTCTTGCTTCTCATGTGGGCACTCATTGTTATATATTTTCCTCTAGAGACTGCTTTAAATGTGTCCCTGAGATTCTGGTATGTTGTGTCTTCATTCTCGTTGGTTTCAAAGAACATCTTTATTTCTGCCTTCATTTCATTGTTTATCCAGTCAACATTCAAGGGCCAGTTGTTCAGTTTCCATGAAGCTGTGCGGTTCTGAGTTAGCTTTTGAACTCTGAGTTCTAAGTTATTGCACTGTGGTCTGAGAGACTGTTTGTTATGATTTCCGTTCTTTTGCATTTGCTGAGGAGTGATTTACTCCCAATTATGTGGTCAGTTTTAGAGTAGGTGTGATGTGGTGCTGAGAAGAATGTATATTCTATGGATTTGGGGTGGAAAGTTCTGTAAATGTCTATTAGGTTTGATTGGTCCAGGTCTGAGTTCAAATCCTGGATATCCTTGTTAATTTTCTGTCTCATTGATCTGTCTAATATTGACAATGGGGTGTTAAAGTCTCCCACTATAATTGTGTGGGAGTCTAAGTCTCTTTGTAAGTCATTATGAACCTGCCTTATGTATCTGGCTGCTCCTGTATTGGGTGTGTATATATTTAGGATCTTTAGCTCTTCTTGTTGCATTGATCCTTTTACCATTATGTAATGTCCTTCTTTGTCTCTTTTGATCTTTGTTGCTTTAAAGTCTATTTTATCAGAGATGAGAATTGCAACTCCTGCTTTTTTTTGCTCTCCATTTGCTTGGTAAATCTTCTTCCATCCCTTTATTTTGAGCCTTTGTGTATCCTCGCATGTGTGATGGGTTTCCTGTATACAGCACACTGATGGGTTTTGGCTTTTTATCCAATTTGCCAGTCTGTGTCTTTTGATTGGGGCATTTAGTCCATTTACCTTTAGGGTTAATATTGCTATGTGTGAATTTGATACTGCCATTTTGGTGCTTGCTGGCTCTTTTGCCCATTAGTTGATGCAGATTCTTCATTGTGTTGATGTTTTTTACCATTTGGCATGTTTTTGGAGTGGCTGGTACTGGTTGTTCCTTTCTATGTGTAGAGCCTCTTTCAGGAGCTCTTGTAAAGCAGGCCTGGTGGGGACGAAATCTCTGAGTACTTGCTTGTTCATAACAGATTTTATTTTTCCTTCACTTATGAAGATTAATTTGGCTGGATATGAGATTCTGGGTTGAAAGTTCTTTTCTTTAAGGATGTTGCATATTTGCCCCCACACTCTTCTTGCTTGTAGGGTTTCTGCTGAGAGATCTGCCGTGAGTCTGATGGGCTTCCCTTTGTGGGTAACCCGACCTTTTTCTCTTCCTGCCCTTAGTATTTTCTCCTTCATTTCAACCCTGATGAATCTGATGATTATGTGCCTCGGGGTTGCTCTTTGTGAGGAATGTCTTTGTGGTGTTCTCTGTATTTCCTGGACTTGAATATTTGCCTGCCTTGCTAGGTTTGGGAAGTTTTCCTGTATAATATCCTGAAGAGTATTTTCCAGCTTGGATTCATTCTCTTTGTCACATTCAGATACACCTATCAAACGTAGATTAGGTCTTTTCACATAGTCCCACATTTCTTGGAGACTTTGTTCATTCCTTTTTACCCTTTTTTCTCTATTCTTGCCTTCTCATTTTAATTCATTGAGTTGATCTTCGACCTCTGATATCCTTTCTTCTGCTTGGTCAATTTGGCTGTGAAACTTGTGCATGCTTCACAAAGCTCTTGTGTTGTGTTTTTCAGCTCCATCAATTCACTTATATTCCTTTCTATTTTGTCCATTCTCATTAGCATTTCGTCAAATCTTTTTTCAAGGTTCTTAGTTTCTTTGCATTGGGTTAGAACATGTTCTTTAAGTTCACAGAAGTTTCTTACTACCCACCTTCTGATGTCTGATTCTGTCATTTTGTCACACTCGTTCTCCATCCAACCTTGTTCCCTTGCTGTTGAGGAGTTGTGATCCGTTGTAGGAGGAGAGGTGTTCTGGTTTGGGGTGTTTTCATCTTTTTTGTGCTGGTTTCTTTCCATCTTTATGGATTTATCTACCTGTCGTCTTTGTAGTTGCTGACTTTCAGATTGGGTCTCTGAGTGGACATTCTGTTTGTTGATGATGAAGTTATTTCTGTTTCTTAGTTTTCCTTCTGACAGTCAGGCCCCTCTGCTGTAGGATTGTTGAGGTCCACTCTAGGCCCTGCTTGCCTGGGGATCACCTGTAGCAGCTGTGGAACAGTAAGGGTTGCTACCAGTTTCTTCTTCTGCTGTCTTTGTCCCAGAAGGATACCCACCAAATGTCAGTCTGATCTCTCCTTTTTGAGGTGACTCTTTGGATATATAGGGGTCAGGGAGCTAATTGAGGAGACAGTCTGTCCTTTATAGGAGCTCAAGTGCTGAGCTGTGAGCTCCATTGTTCATTCAGAGCTGCTGGGCAGGTATGTTTAGGTCTGCTGCAGCAGAACTCATAAATCGCTTTTTGTTCCCAGGTGCTCTGTCCCAGGGAGTTAGGGCTTTATTTCTGAGTTTCCGTTGTGCTGCTGCTTTTTTTTTTTTTTTCAGGGCTTCCCTGCCCAGCAAGGAGGCAGCCCAGTCACTGTCTGCCTGCAGAGGCTTTGCTGAGCTGCTGTGGGCTCCGCCCAGCTGCCATGTGAACTTCCCTGCAGTCTTGTTTATATTGGTGTAGTTAGAACTGCCTCCGCAATGGTGGCTCACCTCTGTATTGGCTGACTCTCTCTGTAATGGTGGATTGCTTTGGCAATGGCAGGCAGCCTCATCAATGGCGGGTTGCCTTGGCCACGGCAGGCTGCCTCAGCAATGGCAGACTACCTCCGTAGTGGTGAAGTGCCTTGGTAATGGTGGACGCCCCTGCCCCACAGAGCTAGACCATCCCGGATTCAGCTGCGCTTGCTGTGTAACTCTCAATCCAGAGAGTTTCTGATTGCTGTTCTTTTGTTGGTGTGGGACCAGCTGAGCCTAATCACCTGGCTCCCTGCCTCAGGGCCTTTTTTTTTTCTTTTTTAGTTGAACAGTCGCCTCTGTCCCAGTCGCCTGTTGAAAGGACGCCAGGATCTGTGTGATTTCCCGTGTGGTGACTCACTGCGATGGCTTAAACAGCGGCGCTGAGATTCATGGTGCTTTTTTTTTGCCCAGGACTCTCCTGGCCTGGCTCCCTGTTCAGTCCCCTCTTTAATCAGATGAATGGGCGACTTCCCGGGTCTCCAATCGCCAGCCAGAAGGGCACCCAGACCACTGTATTTTGTATGGAGAACTGCCGGCTGGGGCGCCGACAAAGCAGCCTTGCAGGGCAAAGCAGCGCTGAACTGCACCGGCCAAAACTGCCACACTGGTGACCCGTGGGGCTTCTCTACCTGGGAATCTCCTGGTCCGTGGGCAATAAAAATGTGGCGTCCACTCACCCTCTGCGCTTTCACTGGGAGCTGCAACTCTGAGCTGTTCCTAAACGGCTATCTTGGATCTTCTCTCTCGTGTTACTGTGATTCTTATGTGAACAGGTTACTTTTGAAGATGATGACTTTCATGCTGAGATGCTCTCCATGTAATTCTGAAAATGGCCACTAGGTGGGGGTGGTGCCAGCAAGGGTAGTTCAGGTCTCTTAGATGAATGAGGTCGGGTCCAGAGATTTGTGACTTCCTTCTGTGAATATGGCTTCCCATAGAACTATTTGTTAAAGCAATAAATCAAATATTCCATTAATTAAAAATTAGCAGTGTTTTATCTGAAACTAAAAAGAAGAACAATCTGAGAAGGAGGAAAAGAAAGGCATCTGGGTACGTGCAAATGAAGTGCCCATCTAAGCTACTTGGGTTGCCTTAGTTGGTAATATTTTAGACTTGCTAGGCTTATGTTACCACCAGGGATAACACTGAAAAGTTACTAAAGCACACATTTTTTACTGTGCTAATAAAAAATAATTATTTTTGTCGGCATCTACTGAGAAATTAAAAGAAAAAATTCAGAAAAAAAATATTTTAAGCCATAAAAAAGACCTCCCCCAAATTCCAAAAATTTACATGGGCTAAAAAAATTTTTAAATCAACCTATTTAGAAGTTTTAATATACTACTGCAAATTTCTAGCAGATCTAGAAAGAAATTATGAATACAACTCTTTTAGAAAGAAAAAATGGAATACAACTCACAAAGACATTGGATGCTTCCAAAACTGTATTAAAAAGCAAATTCATAGCATTATTAAAGAAGACAAACTAAAATGAAATGAGTTAATTATTATACTCAAGAAATTAGAAAAAAAAAGCTGTAAATATAAAGAAGCAATATTGGTAAGGAGTAGAACTGACAAGTAAATGGAGAGGTAAATCTAAGACACTGTTTTTATAAGGAAAACAATTTCAAGACCTATGTCTAGAATCCTCCTTAAGATAATAAAATGTGTAGCTCAAATAAAATATTCTAGAATTGAGAAATGATAAAACAACAAACATAATGGGGATAGGAATTATAAGGCCTCTAAATCTACACTAAAATATTGAAGTACTCAGTAAAATAAATGATTTTCTTTTTTGGAAAATGTAAAATACTGATATTAATTCCAGATGAAAAAATATTCTGAGTGCACTAATATCATTTTTAAAAGCATAAATGAATACTTACACATTTTAAAAGGCTAGAATACAAACAAACTGAATTAATGTTTAAAATAACACAAAATAAAGCTTATTCCAGGAATGCAAAAGGAATAAATTCAATCTCACATGCAATTGTTTTTAGAAAACTAGGAATATACATCTTGAGTGACTAATATACATATACTTATCAACAGTACATTCTGTGTATTCACATAAGGTTCAGAAACAAGACATGAATATTGATAATGCTATTTTTGTTATGGAGAATGTGCTAAAAATTAAACAATCAAAAGATAAAATAATTGAATAATATTTAGAAAAAAAGATATTTCATTATGGTGGCTGAATATAGAATAAATAAATGTGAAACTCTCATATGTTTCCTATATACTATATAAGGAATAAACATTTAGAAGTATAATGGAAACAACTAATTCAGAAGAGAGAATTAATTGAGGAACACATGAAGCCCTGTGTTAATTAGGAGGTATTTTCATTTTTTTTTCTTTTCTTTTTTTTTCCCCCATTTATTTATTTTATTGCATTTTAGGTTTTGGGGTACATGTGAAGAACATACAAAATTGTTGCATAGGTACACATGTGGCAGTGTGATTTGCTGCCTTCCTCCCCGTCACCTACATCTGGCATTTCTCCTCTTGCTATCTCTCCCCAGCTCCCCACCCCCCACCGTCCCTCCCCTATTTCCCCCCAACTGACCCCAGTGTGTAGTGCTCCCCATTAGGAGGTATTTTCAAAAGAGAGTATGGGGATTGCAGTTCCATTCTGATTTATTTGCAGTTTTAACAGTCATCAAAATCCTAGTGGCATTGTTTTGGCAGTTTTTTATGTTATTAAAAAGTTCAGTGGCTGAATGGAGGGTTGGAATAACCCAACCCCTGAGCAAAGACTAAGTAAGGAAGACTTGTCCTAGTAAATAGTAATTTTGTTAAAAGAAAACTGGACATGATTTAGAAAAGCACTTTGGTATGAGAATTAGTAGAAGAGATCAATGAAAAAGAATAGAGCACCTTGAGATAGACCCTCAAATGCAGATGTGTTTCAGCAAATCTGTAAGGCAGAATCACAAATTAGTAATTTTTTTCCAAGCAAATGGGTTTGAGACAATTGGTATTGACAAAAATGAAGATCGCATCAAAATACCATTTCAACAGCCCTGGAGGAGTGAGGAGTCCTCCTGAAGGGCATCAAGGTGGGAACACAGAACCACTATGCTTGAATTTATGGCAGAACACTTCATAACTGTAATTGCTGCAGCTGTTGCAGGAGTCCAGGCTTCCCTGGCTACTGCTGTGCCCTGAGTTACCATCAGCCCCAGTCTGTTTTGTGTGGACCCCAAAAGGACCTAGTTTACCAGTCTTCTTTCCTTCAACCTTTGCTAATTTTTCTAATCTTCTTTACTTCAGCAGTAACTCCTCTACATCTTCAACATTTTGCAGAGAATTCCGTGGGATGTGGAAAATTCTGCTGGGCTATTCCCTGAGGACACCACTACATTTCAGGTCTTCAGTGGAGGCTATTTTTCTCTTACCGTCTCATATTTCAGGGTCTGGAGATAGAGTGTTTACAGTGTCCCTTCTGCAGCATTTCTCCTTCTTCTTGGCTAAATCCCACAGCCTTTAGAACAACTTGTTCAATCTGTGGCTCACGGTCATGTAGCCCGGATGGTTTTGAATGTGGCCCAACATAACCTGGTAAATTTTCTTAAAACATTATGAGACTTGGCTGGTCATGGTGGCTCACGCCTGTAATCCCAGCACTTTGGAAGGCCAAGGCGGGCAGATTACCTGAGGTCAGGAGTTGGAGATCAGCCTGACTAACATGGTGAAACCCCATCTCTACTAAAAGTACAAAAAAATTAGGAGTGGTGGCAGGTATCTATAATCCCAGCTACATGGGAGGCTGAGGAAGGAGAATTGCTTGAACCCGAGAGGCAGAGGCTGCAGTAAGCCAAGATCGTGCCATTGCACTCCAGCCTGGCTGACAAAGAGTGAGACTGTGTCTCAAAAAGAAAACAAAAATTATGAGATTTGTTTGTTTTAGCTCATCAGCCGTCGTTAGTGTTAGCGTATTTTATTGTGGCCCAAGATAATATTTTTTCTTCCAATGTGGCCCAAGGAAGCCAAAAGATTGTCACTCCTGCTTGAGAAGAAGTGTTATTCTGCAGTACATCCACTGTCTTCCCTATATCCTAGGCACTCATTCACAGCTGACCGAAGCTCCTGGTTCATAGTTCACTTTCTGTATGTGATTCTGTTACCATTTTTGGTGAGCTACCCACCCTGACGTATGGTTCATCCAACCATGGCCTTTTGTTTTCTTGATCTCCTCACTGCATGTGGATTTTACTTTTGCTCTACTTCAAACACACATTGTAAGTTCACATCCTGGACCTTCACTCCCTCTGAAATCTTAACTTCCGCTTTTCAGCTCACTTCCTATGCTACCTCAGCCAATATTTTCCCTCTGTCTTTCAGCCCCTCTTCTGACCTCACTTCCTTTTTTTTTTTTACTTTGAAAATAGGCCATAATAATATGGCACTGTGAACATCCCTCTGTTTTCCTTATCTTGCAAAACTGCAACCTTCTGTCAACCTAATTATCACAGGCACCCAAAGTAGAAAGTTGCTGGGGAAAATAGCATAGCTGAGCTGAGTGATTTTACTTCCAATGCCATCTCCTCAAATGAACGTCAAAGCTTTATGGGAATCTTACTGGCAAGTTCCCTGGTAAGCTCAGGTATCCTCTATGAAAGATTATGTTTTCATATCTTTTTTTTTTTTGCCTTTGGGATGGAGTCTTGCTCTGTCTCCTAGGCTGGAGTGCAGTGGTACAATCTTGACTCACTGCAACCTCTGCCTCCTGGATTCAAGCAATTCTCTTGCCTCAATTTCCTGAGGAGCTGAGATTACAGGCATGCGCCACCACATCTGGCTAATGGTTTTATATTTTTAGTAGAGACAGGGTTTCACCATATTGACAAGGCTGGTCTGAAACTCCCGACCTTGTGATCTGCCCACCTCAGCCTCCCAGAGTGCTGGGATTAAAAGTGTGAGCCACTGCGCCCGGCCTGTATCATTTCTTTTCTCCTCAAGCCTTCCTCCTGCCCTTTCACTCTCATTAGCTGACCTTGCCTCATCTTTCCCATCTCATTTGTAATTCTATCTACATGTTCTTCCCTCTTGTTTTCCACTCCACTTTTTATTGGAAGATTGAAAAACCAACCACTTGTGCTTTGGATTCATGTCTCTTGCCTTCTCAGAGACTTCGCTTTTTCATTCACATTCTTTCCTTTATCACCAATTGCTCCTTCATTGCTGATTCTCATCCCTGAGCATGCAAACCTGTTGTAATATGTACTGTAAAGGAAAAAGTAAAACCTAAGACTCCTTTCATGTAATAACCCGCTGGAAGTGTTTCATTTCTCTGCATCTTTTAGAGCCCCAGTGGTCTACAGAAGGCTCTGCACTTAGTGTCTGCTACTTTCTTCCCGTCACTTTCCACCCACAAAACAGAATGAACTCTGTCATCATTACCTCGTAGAAGTGGTTTCCAGAGGCACAAATGACTCCCAAGCTGCCCAACTCAATGTATTTATTTGTCTTTACTTTAGAGCATCATTTGAAATGTCTTCCCCTCATCTTTCTGACTTTTATTCTGTCTCACTAGTCATTCTAAGTAACTTCTTCACTATCTACAATTTCGCCTCTACTAACCCCAGGACTCAGTCCTTCAGCTTCCTCTCTCCTCTGTCTTCTCTTTCTCATTGTTTTCAGCATGTCCAGTCCTATGATGTGGGACTTTGGTACCTCCTGTTTGCTAAGGACTCCCTAAAGCCACACTTCCTGCACTGAGAGCCTCCCTGAGCTCCAGGCTAGGGTGTTCAACTGTCTACTTAGCACCGCTACTGGGATTCTGATAGGACATAACCAAAATAGAACATATACTTCTTCCCCTTCTCAGTGCAGTCTTTTGCTTAACATTTCTTCTGCCCAGTTCATTCCACCATACTAAGTAGC
Source organism: Sapajus apella (assembly GCF_009761245.1). Lineage (NCBI taxonomy): Eukaryota > Metazoa > Chordata > Mammalia > Primates > Cebidae > Sapajus > Sapajus apella. The sequence goes on along the minus strand of NW_022437020.1, from coordinate 6,376,049 downwards.
TGCCATCTTCTCTCTTGCAGGGAAATCCTTGTATTTGTCCTGAGTTCTTTTTTTCCACCTGTCCACTTCTCTCATCGACACTGCCCACCTCCCCAGGATGAGGCTCGCACCACTGCTGCCTGCTGAGTTAACCCCACCACAATCCCATCTCTCTTCATCCTCTTACAACTTACCCCCACCCGCTGGAAGCAGTTCCTAGTCATACATCACGCCACTCTATTTATCTTACTTAAAGATCTCTTGAGAGTTTTCCAGAGTTCTGGCAGTAAAAGCCAAATTCTTTTCCATACCTGCAAGCCCATGCTCTAGCTTTGTCTTTCTTCACCCTGACTCTGAAAAGCTTGGAGCTTTCCCGAGTCAGGGCCTTTGCACATGCTGTGCCATTTGCCAGAGAGGCGATTGCTCCATGTTATGTATGGCTGGCTCCTTCCGCTCATTTAGGTCTTCTGGTCAAGTACCCCCTTTACAGAGAAGATTTCTTCCCCACTCTTCCCCTCTGGTGCACACTGCCAAACCCTGCTCCCAACCACCCTGTGCTCTGTCATTTGATCACTCAGCTGCCATCACAACTCAAAATACTATTCATTTCCCTTTCTGGGAATAAACACTACAGGAATAATCAGAGTTGAGATTTGTATACAAGGCTGCCTATGTCTGTTGTTTTATAATGGCAAAACATTAGAATCAGCTTAAACATTGACAAATATGTGTAAGGCTCAGTAAATTATAGTATATCTTGAGGGCAGAGCATTAGCACAAAGACATTAAAATTTTGTTGTTCAGGTACGACTGTTGGGCACAGTGGGTCGTGCCTGTAATCCCGGTATTTTGGCAGGCCGAGGTGGGTGGGTTGCTTAAAGCCAGAAGTTCAAGACCAGCCTGGCCAACATGGCGAAACTCCATCTCTATTAAAAACACACACACACACACACACACACACACACACACACACACACACACAGAGCCAGCTGTAGTGATACATGCCTGTGTTCCCAGCTACTCAGGAGGCTGAAGGCATGAAAATCACCTGAACCTGGTAGGTGGAGGTTGCAGTGAGCCAAGATAGCACCACTGTGCTCCAGCCTGGGAGACAGAGTGAGAGACTGCCAAAAAAAAAAAAAAAAAGAAAAAGACTTGATTTATGAATGATTATTTAGAGTTTTTTTTTCAGTTTTCTGCACTACAAACAATCCTATATTGAACATCCATAGGTACCTATTTATGTATCTAGTTACCTATCTATATATACATGGATATAATGGGATATAATGACTAGTGTTTTCATTTTTTGTAGGATGATTCAGAAAAGTGGAATTGTCATATCAAATCATTAGGGCCTTTAAAATTTTAACACTTCACACTGCATGTTTCACTATAGTGTTATCAACTTTGATTGTTTTCAATCTTTTTATTTACCAATCTCTTATATCTTGAAATGGAATTTTGCAGTTTAATTTGCAGTTCTTTGACTATTAATGAATGTCAACAACTTAAAAAAAATTCCATTTTCTAAAGTCCCTTTCTTGTGTGTTTTTCTTTCCTCTGCATCCAAGAGTAGGGCTGGGGAAGTAGGAGAGAGAGACTTCCAAATTGCTCCAATGACAGCCTGACCAACTGAAGTTACTCATCATTATTTTCATAATAGCTAAAATCTACATAACAATTTTCTGTTTATAAAATACTTTCATATCCATCATCAAATTTAATATGAGGTACAAACCACGCACAAGATGGTTTGTAAAGCACGAAAGTAGCTCATTATGCATAAATATAAAGCACTTTTTACTATTCTGAAGATTGCCAAGAGAGAATGTGTTCTTATTCCCCATTGCTTCTTTTAATACTGAGTTGGGAGGAGCCATGAGTTGGATATGTTAGTTTTTATGTTAGTGGTCCTGCTCCATCCTCAATCTTTCATCACACAGTACCTTAAAGATGCTCCTTCTTGATACCAAGTGCTATTTGGGGATGCATTTAAATTTTCTGTGTGTGCCTTAAAGCCTACAAAAAGCATAACATCTAAAAGTGGCAATTTCATGCTCACTTTAAACCTCTGCCTTAAAATGTTGCTGGTCTGGGGCTGTGCAGAGAGACGAGAGGCAGCAGCCTAAAGACAAAAGAGAGGAGAGCTCTGTTTAACTTGGCTCTTGCTCATGATAGCATGACTGATGCTGCCTGGAGAAACTGATGTGAGCCCATCATTCCCACCAAGGGACCAGGGCATGGTTTGTCATGCCCATGCCATGATGCATCCACAAGGTCAAATTAAGGGAAGATGACTCTCTGGGTCTAGTTTAAGGGGAAAAAAGCCCTCTGCAAACAAAACCTACCTCTGAAAAACTTCATGGGACACAACATCTGAAGGTATTTGCCACAATCTGTGTATTGAAAGTCAAATAGCTCTCATTCAGAAGCAAACCCATCTTCCCTTTTTATGTCTTCAGCACTTACTGACAAAAGCAAAGTTGAGAATGGTAAAGAGGGAGTGTTCTGCTGTATCTTTCATACAGAAGAGGCACTGGCTGTAAAGACAGGGTGTAATGATCCACCCCTCTTGGGAGGGATTGTGGACGGATCAATAAAACACGGACATTGATACAGAATAGGCACATGGTACTCCTCACTCCCACATCCTCTTTCCTGGGGGCACTCGAAGGCTATTGACTTTGGGGATGTTGTCATGAGCTGGGGCCAAGGCAACATATGGTGACTTCTCTTCCTTCTGCCTGCTCCGCCATCTTGGTCAAAAATGGAGGATAACAGTACTAGGGAGTAGGGAAGACAAGGGGTCCATAGGGCCCCCTTGTCTAGCAAGTCCAGGAGTTGTTATTTACAAAGGCTACAATGTGAACAACACCCTCAGGGACTGAATCACACCCTATGGCTTGGATTCTTGAGTGACCTTTTCTTGTATCAATGCCAGTTAGAATGCTGTTGATCTTCCTCTTCAACTCCAGAAGCATCCATCTTCTTTGGTGAGGATACAGAGCATTGCCTCATGGCTGCTCTAGTCCCTCTGTTCCTGCCACATCAATTCACGCTGAAGGACAGACTCCTCACTTCAAACCATTTCACATTCTGTTCAAGCTTCATCAGCAATGAGAACTTAATTGAGGGAAATTAGATCTCCACAATCCTACATTGGAATGTAGAAATGTACAAGGACATGCACAGCACTTTGAAGGCTTTTAAAAAACGCAATACCAGACTTCACTGTGCCAACTGGAAATGCTTTACATTTGCATGCCTGCACGTTTTATCCTGTGCGCTTTATCTTATCTGCTAAATAAGTTGTTCGGTGACTTTAAATAACTATTGAATTAAAAAATCTATAAGGTTACCCTGGGTTCAGGTAGTCATTTGCGTTGAGGCAGTAGAGAGAGGCCAGACTGGGATGAACTGGTTTGGAACTAAACTCACAGGGGCTCCACTCCTAAGAGGATGAGCCAGACCTATATGACTTCCTTCTCACAAAGGGGAGGTGACTCTGGCTGGCCTGATCTTTTAAAGGATGCTTTTATAACCTTTGTTCCAATCATCCAAATGGATTAAAAAATCACAGTCAGTTTAACTAGGTGGGTCTTTCTCATTTATTATTCATGTTCCGAGATCCATTTCTGATGCTTAAGAACAATGCAACCCTAGTCAGAGGCAGCAGACCCGACATGGAATTCTGGGTCTAACATAACTAGGCTGTGGAACCTAGGCAACTTATTTAATACCTTTGAGCCACATTTCCCACCCCAGTAATGGGGGATTAATTGGAGGTAAGGGGTTCCTTTGTGACATTAGATATAGTATACCATACAAGAATACCTACATAGTTCCTGGTTCACTTCAGGTGCTCACTGGAGATCAATTAAAGCTGAATCTGGCTTGTGACTAAGAATGCAGGAGGAATCCAGCATCTGGTGAGTGCAAAGGGCCTGGGGTCACGTACAATTAATTACTCCATTATTCCTCAGTTATCCCCAATGCTCTCCAATATATGCACCCACCCTCACTCTTCCTGCTCAAATGATATCAACCCACTTTAGATATTTATTTTATTCTTCAAGGCCATCTTTCCACAAATATTTATTAGATACCTACTAAGTTCTATGTGTTCAAAGTAGTTGAAAGTGATACAGAAGATTTAGAGATGAATTAGAAATTGACTGAAGACATGCACGTGTATGTTCATTGTAGCACTATTCACAAAGACATGGAATCAATGTAAATGCCCACTAACGGTAGACTGGATAAAGAAAATGTGGTACATATACACCATGGAATACTATGAAGCCATAAAAAAGAACAAGGTCATGTCCTTTGAAGCAACATGGGTGGAGTTGGAGGCCATTATTTTAAGTGACCTGACACAGGAATAGAAAACCAAATAACTTGCAGTCTCACTTATAAACGGTAGCTAAATATTGAATACATATGGACATGAAGAAGGGAACAACAGACACCAGGGCCTGCTTGAGGTTGGAGGGTGGCAGGAGGGTGAAGATCAAAAACCACCTATCAAGTACTATGCTTATGACCTGGGTGATGAAATAATCTGTACACCAAATCCGTATAACACAAATTTAGCAATATAGCAAACCTGCAAGTATACCCCAGAACTCCAAATAAGAGTAAAGCAAAAGACAGCAACAATAAAACAAAGAAAGAAAGAAACTGATTTAAGAATTTCTATTAAATGGGTTACCTGTGAATAAAAATGTGTTATGGTATTGAGGTTGCTCATGCAGCTGATGGTGATGACAGAGAGGGAGAAGTGAATTTTAGTTTCATTGGACCACATCTTTCTATGGATGAAGCCAGTTGTTCTCATTCATCTTTATGTTGCCAGTCTCTACTATAGAGGCCTAGGAATCCAAGTCGAATGACTGAGTGTATAAATGAATAACCTCTGCCCAGCAATTGCTGGGTTTACCACTGTGCCCGTACTCACACACACTCACACATTTCTCATTTGAATCCTTTTGAAGGACTGCTTGTTTCCATTCTGTTCTTTAAAGAGGTTCTTTTACAAATGAAAAACAGTACAAAGCTAAAATTACAATACAACACAGGCTGAAACTTTCCTGAAATGGCAAAGATTGCAAATCCAACAACTGCAATGGAAAAGCAAAAGAGGAGGTGAAGGCAGCAGATAATCAGGAGGCAGAGAGTGGAGACTTGATGGAGTTTCTACAAAGCTTTCTGTGCCAGATACTCCTTCCAAGAGCAACCTCAGACCTAACTCCCTACTATGAAGGAAGGATTTCAGAGCTACATGTACCTCAGAGCTTGTGATGGATGTTTTAACATTGTGATAAGAAATTCTCTTTCTCGCTGTTCCAGTTTTCAATACCATGGGATAAAGCCTTCTTGACCTTGCTCTCATCCAAAGATGCTTTCAAGAAACAATAGAAGTTGATTTTCTATCATGGGGGCATCAGCATTGCTTTGTCTTGTCTGTTGAGCAAGGCCTGAGCATGCCCACACCTGGAAAGCCTCAGGACAGCCTCTGTGGGCTTTGTGCCCCTTAACCCTGAGGACTGTTTGCTTCTGAGATATGAGCAGGAAGGAATTTCTGCTTAGTAACTTCAGTTTTATCATTATACCTCAAACACTGAGTTCTCCATCTCCTGATGGGAAATCATTGTCTAACTTATTAACCTTTCCCTACAGTATCAGGAACCAGAAAGGGATCATTATTTGAGCTCTTCTAATTTAGAAATGTCCCCATGTTTTTTGATCATCTGAAATTTCCTTTTTTTTTTTTTTCATGGTGAAGTAAGGGATGGACTTTAATGTTTATTTACAGGATGCTGCAAAATATAAAATTCCACATAGAAATAAGAAACCTAGCCAGAGGACAAGCTTCATACAGCATGTACAGTTGCAACTATTCAAGTATAGTTTCAATGTAAAAAGTGCTAAAATAATAAACCACATTTAAAATGAGTTCTTCATAGAGAAAAAATAAGACAAAATGCCAAATATAGTACACAACAAATTTATGCCTCAGCTACATTATCTAAAAGTTAAAGGTCCCAGGAGTCCCATCTTGAACTTTTAAGGCCTAGCCTTGAGAGGTAGTTTCAGGTACAACATTTTGATCTTCCTCTTCCTCTACAGAGACATACTTCTCAATTAAGTTTAATGCAGCCTTATACACAGACTAATTTTCATTGTTTTGTAGAGCTTCAGTTTTGTCTAAGCCTCCATATTCTTCAATCATTATACTAAGTTTCTCAGTTTCACCTAGCTTCTCAGCAGCCTGAAAGATATTTGAAATGGCATCCAGGATAACCAGAATAATCTTGGTATCTTCCACAGTTAAGAGGCTCATCAACAGTTCTATTATGCCACAATGAACAAGATACGCAATCTGTTCACCACTGGTATAGATGGTCATGGCCCATACAGCTTCCTTTTGTGTCTTGAAATCTGCCTTAGAGAGAACACTGACAAGACATGGGACTAATCTATGATTCACAACTTGCTCTATCTGGTCCTCACGGCCAGCTGTGATGCTTGACATTGTCCTTGTAGCTTCCTTCTGAATGTTAGTTTTGGGATGTTGAGCAGGCTGGGAAATGATGTTAGCTCAAGCTCCACAGCCCAAGTACCAAGTACTTAGTACCCTTTATGAATGTTTTCTATTTATAATATGCTTTTACATATATGATCTCACTGGATTTTCAACACTCTTTCGAGGCAGGTGGAGAGGGACCATTATCCTTATTTTATTTATTTTATTGCTAAAGAGGGAATTTCTCAGAGAAGTCATTTGATCCACCAACAAGAATCTCAGGTCTCATAGAAATAGAGTTGGGGCATAAAATCAGGTTATCTATTATTTCTATCCAACAAACTCTATTACATGTAAGAGTAGTTCTTTTCCTCAAAAGATTCTGAGTAGAAAGAATTAACCAATACTGGAAATATGAGTCTAGACTAAGACATTTTCCAGTCCTCACTTCTACCATTGAATGTTGATTTGTCTCTCTCTATCTCCTTATAAAAGTCACCCAGATATTTGCTGACTCTTATTTTCCTAAGTTACCACCACAGCAAATAGATTAGCCAACCAACAGTTTTATTCTGTTAATTATGTTCTCCTGGGAAATATTAAGGAATGAAGCTTGAACAGGATGAAGCATTGGGAAGTGAGGGTTGACCCCCTTCCTCCTCATGGGTGGGAGCAGATCAACACTGACCTTTGACAGAGGAAACAAGGCTCTGTGGCCCTCATAAAGCCTTCCAGCTACATTGGCCTTTTCTCTGTGGATTCTGCCCTCTTTTTTACAATAGGAAATTTCTAAAACAAAGCCAGCATTTGTGAAAGGTCAGCTGACAAGAAGAGGGGAGAGTATCAGTGAAAATGACAGGAAGAAGATAAACAAACTGAAAAACATCTGTCTCCAGTGTTTACCCAGGCTGGCCATTTTGGAATAATGACCTATAGGGCTGATAGCTAGAGATGCTGGAAGGTAAGGTTCCTTACCCTCTTCTCCCTACCCCCAGACATTAAGGGGACTTTGTACAGTCTGGCTTACTGACTGTTTCTATCAATGGTTCTATTATTTATATATGCCACTATCTAGTTTTAACAGTTAAAAGGGATGATGCTTGGAAAATATATTAGCAACTTGTGAATTACAATAATATTTCAAAGTAGTAAACTTGGTGCAGGCAGTAAGAAAGGAAGCATTGCTTTTCACAACTACTGGTGTATACCACAGTTCATTTATTTGTTTAAGGGCTGGTCATATCCATATAAGGAACAGGGAATCTAGAAGAACAGGGCTCAGCCCATCCACCTACCAAAGCCAAAAGCACACTTGGTTCATGGCCCTGTCTGGGTTTTTCCCAATGCCTTTCTAATAGTTCTTGACTGACTAACTTTGTCTCATGGCAAATGTCCTTGTTTCGGGGGACACATCTGAAACCCTTAAAATGGAATGGATGATGTGAATATAGCTTGACTGGATTATAACTCAATCTACCAATGACGGTCACAAATAACAAGGAACCAGGAATGTTTTAGGTGGCCATTTATAGGAAATGTGCCCAGAGGGCATGAGGGCCCAGCGTCCCCAGAAGAGGATGTATATGCTCAGTGAGCCCATCTTGAGCTGATTGGAGATTATGATTTACTCAGATATTATTAGGTGAACCTTATGGCAGCATCTATCATGAGAGACAAACTTCCTCTAGATTTACCATAAGGTTCTGGACTTTGTCTTTGAAATCAATATCATAAGATATTAATGTTTCTATATAGGTCAGTGCCAAAGATTTGCGGTGTGGCACTGCTAAAATTTATTCATTTATAATAGCAGTAAGGATAATTCCTGGAAATTTTCACTCTTGCAAGAATAGCTGAAGGCCCTCCCTTTGTTAAAAACTGTGGCTTATTAGAGTAGTGATATGCATATCCTGGGGGCTAAATCATTTTCTTTGAAATGAATCAACTCTAACAATTAGATCTTGATGAAAAGTTGCCTACAACACTGGTAGCAGTTCTATCTCCTGCACCAAACTTAGGAAATAAATTTTACTTAGAAACTGTTAGAATTTTTAAAGATTTTTTGAAAGAGTTTAATAATATATCAGTCATTTTGGTCTTATAATTTTAGTTTTTAAAATATTTATTTTCTATGTTTATGCACTCATGTGTAAATGAATATATATTCATATATAAATATACATATGAGAGACTCCTGTCTCTCAAACACATACACGTACACACACACAGCACTTAGAAAGCCGTTTGTCATGTGAAGTTTTCTTTGTTTTGTCAAAGTTTTCTCCTATATTAATTGAAACTTGGTGGGGGTGGTCTTTGCACTGATTTCTGTTTATATTTCTATATTACAAATGCACTAGGCTCTTGTCAAAGACATGCATTGTGTTTCATGAAGGAAGTGTGGATGACAGTTAAAAACACTTGGTTTGGGATCAAGTTAACCTGGTTCAAAGCCTGGTTCTGCCATTCATAGGCTACATGGTTTTAGAGAAAACATCTAATGCTTTGGACCCCCGTTTACTTCTCTTTGTGAATTTGGTGTGGTAATATCTACCATAGTGATGTTCATATCTGTGTATGTGCAAGAGGCTGCTCAGGGCATCACCTGAAGCAAAGTGCTAAATAAATAATCATGGCTATTGTTATCACTTCTGTAATTATAGCAATAACGCACCAATCATATTGCCTTTCTCAATTTATAATAGATTACCAATAAGTTTCATGCTCTCAGGAAGTTAGAATGGCATAGTGGAAAGTACAAGGATCTATTGTTGGGAAGCCTGATGAATCTTATCTTCCAAACAATGAAATGTGGATGATAATGGTCTAATATCTGGTGCTGTTATTCTAGCCCTGCACTTTTACAGTGTGGCTGTGAAGACAACTGTAAGGAAAGAAATAATCTAGATAGATATTCTTTATAAATTGTGAAATGATCTTCAAATGTTGCTTATTATTCTTGCTGTACCTCCTTTTATTGATATATTAGATAAAGTAAATTTACTTTGCATCCTGTCTAATGTTATCGAATTTTGCCTATACATTCAGATGAAATACTTAAAGGTCCTTACAATAAAATTATTTTTTTGGTGGTGACCCCTTAGAGCAATGTTGTCATAAAGTTTCAGTGAGAACACTTTTGTGGTACACAGCAATTAATGTCTGTCGATTTGATGAGTTTTTAAAAAGTCAGGCACTTCAATGTATGCCACAGGTAGCATCTTTAAATAGGTATGGTTTTTTTTTTTTTTTTTTTTTTTTTTTTGGAGACGAATCTTTTTGTACAGTTACCATCAAAATTCCTGGATTAGGAGACTCATGTGGTTTGGGCTCTACCTCTTAACAGCTGATGATCTAAAGCAAAATGCTTTACCTGCCACACTTTGGGTTCTTCCACATCAGATAGTGGGGGTGTTGGAAGCTAGCTGAATTACATGGTCTTTTTTCTAAGACCTCTTGCAGATCTAAAACCAAATAATTTAGTGAAGACTGAGGGGAGTATAATTAGGTACATGTGAATGTATGTGTATGTGAACGTTTTTACTTATTTGTATATTTGTTCAGTAGCTAGAAGGGAGTCACTCATTTTGACAGAGGGAGGAACTGAAAAAAATGTATTTGATACACATTTGAAAAGTTAAAATTAAGAATAGATTATGCCAATTTTCTTTCTTTTTTTTTTTTTTTAGAAAAAAATACAACCCTTTGGCTAACTCTACTGTATCCAAATCTGACTCTTAAAATGCAAAGACTCTGCTTTAAATCATAGCTCTCTTAATTAGGGTCATTGCTACAAATGAAAACCGATTTGGGTGCTCGTCTAATAAGAAAATGCCAGTTACGGTATATTATCAACCCCGACTTGCCAGGCATTGAATTTCCTGATATGGTCTGCTGGGAACCTTAAATGAACAAGAGCAATTATAAACCTAAAGTCTGCAGCCATTTGTTGGCATTATCTCAGGATAATTTCCCTGAAACATTCATGATGAAATGCAAAGGTAGATAATTTAAAAATCCATTTAAAATAGCTGTGGTATAATTTAAGCTAAGGTCTTTCTCTATAGTGGACATTATAGTGAAACTGTGCATTTTAAAATGGATTCTTTACAAATGATCTTTTCTTAGATATCATTGCTCTGGGAAGCATTTTAAACAAGTTTAAATAATTTTCTTAGCAATGATGTGAGTAAAACAAAATCATTTGTATTATTTGTTTTCTATTTAAATGAAGAAAATCAAAAGAAGTTCACCTTGAAGGAAGTCTGCCAAAAGCTCATTATTATCCAGAGAAAAGGAAAAAAAAATCAGCAAGAAAATCACTACCTTCTTCTCCCCTGACTTTTTCACAATGTTAAGCTTCATGTTCTTTAAGTGTCTTGAGTAGTGAAAAGTAAATATATGGTTTTTCCATAGACATATAAATATGGTGAGTATGTAGAGTAAAAACTGATTTGACTTTATCTTTAATATTTCCTCTGTCAAATACTTTCTCTACTATCAAATAGGTCCCATGAAAAATGAAAGCAAAATAAAACGAAAGTGAGTCTTACAATAGGAAAACTGCTAGACAGATAGATTGATAGATACATATATACATGCATGTTGAAATTACAATAGAAGATCTGTAGCTTTTCTTTCTTTCTATCTCTCTACCAGCTCCCTTTAATTTCTCTTCTTAAGTTCTTGAGCAAGGACTAAATATCAAAATTAAGGCTCAATACTAGCCCAATTTTGTGTTGATTTCTCAACTCAGAAAATACGGTTTTATAATGGAAGTCCTGACACACGCTTTGCTCTAATAACCTGTAAGATGGACCAATAAACTATAGCAACAGCCTATTAACAAGAACCATAACTGCTTAGAGAACAGAGCAAAATTTACTTTGTTCTTTATCTCGCTTGAGGTATCTAGCATAACACAGGTAATTTGGGACTTTTCTTCATAATGAAGGGAAATCTCATGCTTAACCCAGAGAGAAGCCCTAGATTCTGAGAGAAGGTTTCTTCCCTTAACATCCCATTTATGTGACCTCAAAGTGGGATTTAACTCATCTCTGAAGAAATTTAAATTGGGATAACATAGAAAAATCCTATGTATCATATTTATCAATGATTTTGAAGAGAACCTCTTGAGAGATGGTTAACAATGCTTTTCATTTCTTGGTATTCTATTTCTTTTTCTTCACCTTGGTGCTATTTGGATGGATTAATTTAAAACTGGTGCAATAGTTATCTTTCAGAAATTTATTTTTAGCAGCTTCTAATTTCTTCAAGTTCCAAGTCATATCTCAGCCACAATATTTCAATCACTTAGTCATGACAACTTGTTGGGAATGGTCATTCCGTGTTAGCCACAGTAGAACAACGAATAGTGGCTGAACCTGCTGCCTCCCAGGCCCACATTCTGACCCTTAAATTCATTCTTCTTCCATATATCAAATGTCTCTTAAGTACAGAGTCATTGTTATTCACATAATAAGGCTCATAGTTTCTTGTGCTGAACTGAGTCTTACATTTTTAAGATGGGCTTTCAGAAAGACGGATGCAAACAATTTCAGTTTTGAGAAAAGGAACCCTGGGTGAGTACCCCAGACACTGTGAATCTCCTACCTTCTTCAGATTGTAGTGGCTTTGATCCTGATTCAGCCTAGAGACTTTTGTCTCTTGTGTTTGCCCCACTAAAGATTTAATTTCTCATTTGCCTCACCAGAATCTGGCATGGATGATTTTCCCTGAGCATTCTCTGCCTTACAGTTCAGTTGTGACATACAAGCACCTACTCTCTCTGGGTTGTCACGTTTACATTTCTGAACACCTTCCTTTTTTCTAATCCCCAACACACACATGGATCACATCAGCTCCATCTCAGACAAGGGTGATTTTAGGGATGGAATAAAACTGTTTTTTTACCAAAAGCTGTGCATCTATATGAAAAGCAAACTTGCAGACCAAAAGTATAATTCTATCAAAACATGAAACTCAGGGGAGTTTTGTATGCATACATCCAAATTATACGCTAGAAAAGAATAAAATATCAAGGAGTAAGAAGGAAACAGTGGTGAGTCAATACATCCTGTACAAAGATCTTTCTCTACTACTTTGTCATCTTTCTCTCAGCTTGTTGGTTGTTACAGTAAATAATTAGAGGCAGAGCAATTCTGATCCATTTTATGTGAACATTGTTAAAGGAAATAAAGGTGAAGGCAGACAAACAAAAAAAAAACTACTAAGAAACCAAGAACAGAAATGGCTAATTATAGAGCTGCTATTAAAATGCGTTTTTTCCCTTCTTGAAACAGAATTTTTGTTTGATAATTAACAGACCTACAGAGCCCATTACATTCTCAGACTCTGAAGGTATTGATCCTTCTGTCTCTTGCTGCCACATTTGTTCTTTCTGGGTCTTCTTCCCCTGAGAATTTTGCTGATTTCATAATTGAAGGGTGGAGTGAAGGCTGGGGAAGTTACCAAAGATGACCTGCTGTGTGTGTGGTTGGGGGCGGGGTGGGGGAGGGGATGCTGCTCAGCCCTCTATGCAATTTTCCTGCTTTAATTTATTTTACTTTTATTCTTTGGTGATTTTCATATTGTAAGATTCTACATCAGGATATCATTTTTAAAAAGCAAAATCATTCAGATGTACAAAATACATACACTTAAATTCAAACACATACTCTATCACCGGGAATATATTCCTCCTATACAGCAAATGGTTCCATCTAAGCCAGATCCCTCTGTGTTTGGCAATTTGAAAGAAATGGAGAGCAAACAATTTTTACTATGCTGACCTCAATTCACAGCCAGAAGCTCTTGGGTGGTGGTGAATTTGATAATGAGATAGCTCACCCCATTCCATAAAGAGGTTTTGCTTTGAGCAGAGACTTCCCTGCAGAGAACATCTTCTTGCTTCTCCTTCAGGACCCAGGATAGAGCCAAGTGGACTTTTGGGAGTTATTTTTCTGGGCTGTGGATGGGGGAGTAAGGAAGAGGCAGGCTTAGCTTTGAAGGCTGCTTGGAAGCAAGCTAGGTGCTAATTCATCTTAGGGCAGCCTTGTCAAAGGAGAATGTTGTCTTCTATGAATGCTGTTTTGACTGGCAACAAGCAGTTTATGTGGCTCAGGACTCCACCCAGAATTTTCCATTAACAAATAGTTCCCACAAATGTTCTGACCAAACCAATATGCACCAAACCATCTGATCATAGGTAAGGTGCAATCATGCAAGCCAAAAGTCAAGGAACAGACATAGAAAAAATGTAGGACTTCTTTTCTTTTTATAACCTCCTAAAATAAGATTTTTTTTCAAAAAGATCTGATTTTAATAGTAGGAGACTCATTTTAGTACTAAAGAGCAGTTCCAGATTAAATATACAGTGACAGGATTTTTCTTTAAACTTCTGAGTTTTTTTGAATGTGGATCTTACACACAGTAGGACCTCAGTAAGTTTTGGCTTGGTGATCATAAACTACATACTTTGGCCTGGCGTGGTGGCTCACGTCTGTAATTCCATCACTTTGGGAGGCCAAAGTGGGCAGATCATGAGGTCAGGAGATTGAGACCATCCTGGCCAACATGGTGAAACCCCATCTCTACTAAAAATACAAAAATTAGCTGGGCTTGGTGGCATGTGCCTGTAGTCCCAGCTACTTGGAGTCAGTGAAATAAAAAAGGAAAAAGGGAAGGGGATTTAGTGTTTAACTTCTCTACCTTATTCTTAAATTCTCTGCCTTATTCTACTTTCCCATATCTTCTGGGAAAAGTTGAGACTATGATGTTGGGAAAATGGTGATGTGGATGGGCCCTCATTCCTTTATATGGTTGGATTAACAAAACAAATGGATGAGGGAGGAGGAGGCAGGTGTCTGCTACAGGAGAATAAGGTCAGATCTGTTCTGACAACCTGGCAATGGAAAACCTTTTATTTCGGATGGAGCCATGAAATCCCACGATCTAACTGAAGGTAGTCTTGGAACGCTAAGAATCCATGCAGGGAATAAGCTTCCTTGTGGGTTCACCCTTTCGAGATGTCCCTGGCCATGCTGGTCCACAGCAGATCAGAGTAGACTGCTGATCTGACATTCTCATGTGTCGCCTGCCTGTGTCACAGCAGTAACCTTACCACCAGGGCCTGAGATTTATTCCTGACATCTGGCACAAGTCATCAAGACAATACAGCCCAAAGTTGAAAGGCAGCAAGTGTGCCTACGGCTGTCACTCAAAACCCGTCTATGTGCTGGGCTCCCAGCACCCTTGACTAACCAGCCTCGTTAGAATGTAATCTGAATGTCCTTATCTCTTTGGCTCTGTCTGTGGCTTGTTTCATTTTCTTTTTTTCTTTTTGAGGCCAAAAGCCTGAACAATAATTTGATTCTTTATGTTTGACAGTACTTTTAATGGTCATTTCTGAAGTGGAGCTGGTTCATAACCTCTGTAATCACAAGGCTTGGCATTTTTCTTCCTGAAGAATCTAAAGGAACAGGCAGGAATCTGTCCACATTCTCAGCCCCGGCCGTGCCTCCTTTCATCCTCCTCTCTCCCACACATGCCCTTGTGGCTCCGCCACTCACCCCCCAATGCAGGTCTGTCAGTGGCAGCGAGAGGTCGACATCAAAGCTCCTTCCCAGCCAGCGGCTCGTTTCTAATGCTGGTATTATAGAGAGACACGGAGAGTGAGTGTGAGAGAGAGAGGGGCCAAGGGAGAGAGTGAGGGAGAAGTACTGGATCGCGTGAATGGCCTCTCACACAGAAGCAGCCTGAAGAATAGAACAAAACCCTCCATTCTCCCACTCTTTGTAAGATTCCAGGGCAGAATGGGCATGTGTGGTGCACAGCCGGGTTTGAACTGCATTAGCACTCTTTCAGTTTACAAACAAGAGGCCTAATTTAGAAGAAAAATCTCCTATCTGATTATTTCTTTGTGTTCATCCATGTGGAAAAAATGTCTGTTCAGGGTGGGGGTGGTATTGAGGTGGCTTATTAATTCTTGAGGCTGAATGACGATTGTGAAGGGCATTTGGGAGATCATTATTCATCCTTAATTTCCAGACTTAAAAAAATAAATTAAGGATTGCTAGTTTCAAGCACTATATAAAAATATTAAGCGGGTCTTATTGTTACTCTAGCTTTTTCACAAGCAATGCAGCAAATACTCGTAGTATGTGATCAAATGGCTTCTTCCTTTTAATTACGTCTCATGACAATATGAGAGGATGCAGTTAGGGTCACTGATAGAGAGAAAGCTTCAGGTAGCAGAGAACTTTTTGAAAACTTTTCATTTTCCAGCACCATGACAGGTGCCAATCCTCTGAGTCCAGACTGCCCACAATACACACCAGAGGTACTGGCATCCAGGTTTTTCAAAAATGATCAGCTCAAATAGGTGGGGAGGAAATGGACAGCAGATTCAAGGCAGATGATTGTTAAGTCTTTTTATTTTTTATTTTATTTTGGAGTCTTGCTCTGTTGCCCAGGCCCGAGTGCAGTGGCACCATCTTGGCTCACTGCAGCCTCTGCCTCCTGGGCTCAGGGGATTCCCGTGCCTCAGCCTCCTGAGTAGCTGGGATTACAGGCACACACCACCATGCCTGACTAATTTTTGTATGTTTAGTAGAGATGGGGTTTTGCTATGTTTGCCAGGCTGGTCTCTAACTCCTGACCTTAAGTGATTTACCTGTGTTGGCCTCCCAAAGTGCTGGGATTACAGGTGTGAGCCACTGTGCCCAGGGTGGGTAAGTTTTATTGTCAGATGATTCCAAAAATTTCTGCTGAGAAGGCTTATTAATTTCTTAATAATGAAGAAGAGCAAGAAATGTAAGATAGAAAATTCTGCATGGTAGCAGGAGAGTAATGTTTTCTTAAGATAATATTACAGTTTTTTTCTAAGTTAGGTGAGGTAGAGTTATGCCACAGAAGAAAATCTCTTCTGGCATTTTGGATATGAAGTATAATTTAGGGAGAAATAAGATGAACCCAGATACTAGTTTTGGAATATGTCTGGTCTTCCATTTTAGACATTCCTTTTGATCACTCTCATATTGGCATATTTTCCTACATTCTCAGAAGTACTTCTTAGTTGGACACTTTGTGGTCTTACGACTGTTACTGAAATCCTGTACAAAGTCAGAGTCTTAAAACAACAGGGGAATCCAACCATTCATGGCTAGGGCCAGCCTCTTGTCTACAGGTTAGAATAAGAGCTGAGATGGAATTCTGAACTTGGAGAACATCTTCATTGGAAATCTAAATTTAGAGACAGTATCATTAGCTTTCAACAGTTCAGATGTGTTCTTTTCTTGAAGACAAGAAGAATGCAGAAATATTTTTTCATCACATGTAACCACTGACTGATCAATGGGGGTTACCTAGAGTACATGGTTAAAGGGAATGCTAAGATTGCACTTGGACTCAATGGCAGAGATTCGATGTTATATGCTCTGTGTGCATATGTTTGGGTATTGACAAGGATAGTGGTATGCACACTATGTTTCACTATGTTTTTCTATTCCTGGATTGAATTATCTGAAGAATCCTTTCATTTCCTGAGATCCCAGATACTATAGGGCTATTACTGACTTCGATTTTGTCTCATAATTAATAATAAGGTGGCTCTTGTGATTCAGCCTCGGTATAACAAACACGGCTGGTCCCGTCTTCATTGACTTTATCTGCTTAGGAGAAAGCTAGGTTCTGCCCAGTTTTTGTGGAGAGGGAGTTCATTTTGCTTAATGTGTTGGTGGTGGATCTATTATCCTGGCAGTGTTTTGAAAAAGGGCATGTGAGGAAGTTCAGATCAAGAAAGTCTCTTTCCTAAGTCACAATTTGCTCAATTTTATTAGCTTTAATAAGCAATTCAGAAGAGGAGAGCATTATCTTCTGGTCTTTGTTTTGTGAGAAGGTAATGATTAGAGCTATTCTATCCATGATAGGACAAGGCTGAGGGGAAATGATAGGATGCTGAGTGCAGCATTGCAAAAAGATAGAGAAAATCTGCTTCTTTGATGAGGTTGTTGAGCTCTGAAAAAGCCAAGTTGGAACTGCACTTTCTGCAGACTTATTGATATGTGAGCTAAAATTGACTTATAACCCAACTCCAGACAGGTATAAAACATTGGTGCAAATCTGCTGGGCATCTGTCTGTGAAGAAAGGGAGGAGGTTCTGAGAGGAACTTTTAAAGAAAGGCACACTGGAAGAAATTACACTTGTCCGCCTTTGCCACTGTTATGTTAGAATGTGATGCTTGGAGTTTCTCTAGCTGTCTTGTAACCACAAGGCAAGAAGCCCAGGTACAGATGCCAACACTCTGAAGTGCTGGTAAGCTGACTTTATTGAATAGTAAGATCAGCTGTCTTTAAAAATAATGCACCCTTATTTTATTTTTTGAAACTATATGTTCCTTTAATTCTCATGGAGCAATGAAACATATTACAGGGAAGGTTTTAATATAGAAATAAGCATATATTTGTAACCTATGGAGGCCAAATGATATAATGAAATACTATACAAAAGATGGTTTCACCATAACTTTTTGTAAAAGTTCATTGAAATCTATATAGTGTTCAGTAAGCTGAGCATATTAACAGCGTATAGCCTGATCAATTTTGACATAGCTATACACCTGTGAATACTGTTTTCAGTGTAAGATCTTTTGTATGTAGTCGTAATGGTATTATTTGATAAACTTCAGTTTCTAATTAGTCATTGCTAGTATATTTTTCTGTATATAATTTATAATAATATCCTTTTTATATTAGTCTCATATTCTGCAACCTTTTAAAACTCATTTATTCTTGCATCTTTTTGTAGAAAATAACAGATTTCTAGACAATATGTGATCTATTAATAAACTCAGTTTTGTTTCTTTATTTCCAATATGAATGCCTTTTGTTTATTATTCTTGCCTATTCAGTTAGAACTCCCATATAATATGGAATAGAAGTTGTGAGAACAGGACATTCCTATCTTACTCCTAGTCTGACAGGAAGGGACATTTACTTCTTTATCATTAAATATGATGTTAGCTGTAAATTTTTTATAGCTGTCGATTATCAGATTTTAAAATTCCCTTCTATTCCTGGTTTGATGAAAATGTTTATCATAAATATTAAATAGATGGATTATTCCAATGTTTATATTGCATGTGTTGATATAATCATATAGTTGGTCAATTTTGATTTGTTAATGTGGTGGATTACACTGATTAATCTTTGAGTATAAACCAACCTTGCTTTCCTATGATAAACTCCGCTTTTTAATAATGTATTAGAATATCATTTGTATAAATTGTTGGATTTAACCTACTAAAACATTGTCTAGCATTTGTGCTTCTATGTTCAGGAAGGATATTTTCTTTATTTGTTATTATAAGTTATGTACCTGAATTTGGTATGTGAGTAATATTAACCTCGTAGAATACATTGGGAAGTATTATCTCATCCTTAATTTTCTGAAAGAACTTATGTAGAATTAGTGTTTTCTCTTCTTTAAATGTTTGTTAAATGTCAGCAAATATAGAGCCATTCAGATTATCTGCTTCTTTTTGAATGAACACTGGTAGTTTGTATCTTTCAAGGAATTGGTCCATTTTATCTAAGTTGTGGAATGTATTGACATCAAGTTCTTAATATTTCTGCATTATATTCATAACATCTGCAGAATTTGAAATGATGCTACCATCTCACATTCTTGGTATTTATAATTTAAGAATTCTCTTTTTTTCTTTACAGATTAGGCTAGCTAGAGGTTTGTCAATTTTGCAGTTCTCCTCAAAGCACCAGATTTTGCTTTGTTGATTTTTTCTATTATTTTTATGTTATCTCTTTTATTTCTACTTTGATCATTCCAATTTTCTTTCTTCTTTTTACTTTTGTTTTAGTTTGCTCTTGTTTTCCTTCTTTTTCTTAAGGTGGAAGCTGATATCGATTTGATATCTTTCTTCTTGTCTAATTTAAGAAGTTTCTTGCTACCCATTTTTTGGTAATTCTTGCTTCAGAAGCATCCCACATACTTTGGCATGTTACATTTTTGTTTTCATCCGGTTCAAAATGCTTCCTACTTTTTCTTTTAAATTCAGTTATTGGGTTCTGGGTTATTTTTATGTGTGTTATTTTGTTTGGAAATCTTTGGAGATTGTTGGTATATCTTTGTGTTAGTAATTTCTAATTTATTTCCCTTCTAGTTGGAGAATATGCTTTGTACCATCTGATTTTTAAATTTTATCCATATATTTTAATGGATCATAATAAAGTCTGTCTTAGTAAATGTTCTCTGTGCACTTTAATGCACACTCTCCTATTGTTGAGTAGAGGTTTTCTAAGTGTCAATTAAGTTGAATGTTTTGACAGTATTGGACATCTATATTCTTACTGATTTTTTTTTGTCTAATTATTTGATCACCTATTAAGGAAGGTTGATTAAATCTCCAACTATAATCGGGAGTTTTGAATATTTCTCCTTGTAGGTCTATCAGTTCTTTATTCTCACATTTTGAAGCTCTGTTATTAGGTACATAAACATTTAGGATTGCTATCCTAAATATTCTAGCATTGAAATATATCAATTTATCATCAGGAAATGTCCACTTCTATCCGTAGTAATATATTTTCCATGAACCATACTCTATCTATTATAAAAAAGCCACCTGACTTTATTTGACTATTATTAGCAGTGTGTAACTTTTCCTTTTTTTTTTCTTTTAACCTATTTGTCTTTATATTTGAAACTCATTTCCTATAGGCAGCATAAAATTGGATCTTGTTACTTTATCCAAAATTATAATTTCTGGCTTCTAACGAACTTTTTAGACTATTTAAGGTTAATGATTATCATTATGATTGGATTTACATATACCATGCTTCTACATGTTTTGATATGTTGCATCTCTTCTTTGACCACTTTTCCCTCTTTTTTCTACATTCTTTGGTATTAAAATTTTGTATGTTTCCTTTTAACTCCATCATTAGTTTCTTAGCTGTCACAGTACTGTTTGTTAGTGGTTGCTTTAGGATTCATAGCATGCATTTTTGACTTATCATATTTGACCTTCAAATAATAGCACATAAATTAATACATATTACAGAAATCTTACTATGCTACTCTTCCATGTTCACATTACCTTTTCTTTATTGTTGAATAGTTTACTTCTGCCTATGTTACAAACCCTTTTAAAAACATCATTATGTTTTAAATAATCACATTTCTATGCAGGAGATTAGAAATTATAATCAAGCTTGTTTAAATGAAGGAGAAAAAATTATATTTACCCATGTCTTTGCTATTTCTGGTGCTCTTCATTAGTTTGTGTCACATTTCTCTCTGCTACAATTTTCCTTCTACTGGAACAACTTTTAACATTTATTATAGCATTAATCTACTGCTGCTGAATTCTCTCAGCTTTTGTATGTCTGAGAAAGCCCTTATTTTGCCTTCATTAATGAAAGATGTTTTGCTGGGCATATAATTCTAGGTCGAGAGACTTTTTCCACGTTTAGTGCCTTAAAGACATTTCTTCATTGTAATCTAGCTTGAATTATTTCTGACAAACCTGCTGTCATTTAGATCTTTGTTATCCTGCAAATAATGTCTTTTCCCCCCTCTGGCTGCTTTTAAGATTTTTTTTTATTACTTCCTTTAACAATTTCGTCATGATATATTTTGGTAAACTTTTCATCACATTTCTTTATGCCAGGAGTTCTTTGAGATTCTTAGATCTGTGGGTTTATAGTTTTTATCAAACTTGGAAAATTTTCAGCCACTATTTCTTTAAATAATTTTTCTCTATCCCTTTCCTTTATTCTCTCAGGGACTGCAGTTACATGTATACTAAGTCTAAATTGCTTAAAGTTGTCCTATGCCTCACTGATGCTGTGTTTACTGTATTCAGTCTGTGTATGTGTATGTTTTGTCTTGAATTATTTTATGTATTTGTTTAAGAATCTTTTCTTTTTTAATATCTAATCCACTGTTAATCCAATCCATTGTATTTATCATCTTGTACATTGTACTTTTTATTTCTATAAGTTCAATGGTCTTTCAAAACATATATTTATATGTTTTTTATTAGCATGGACAATCTTTACTTTCGTGAATATATAGAGTATAATATAATAACTTTTAATGTGTTCTATTGTGTTTGTCATTTTTGGATCTATTTCTATTGATTTATGTTTATCTTCATTATGGGTCATATTTACCTAATTCTTTATATACCTGTTTTTTATTGAAGTTCAAATTTTGTGGAATTTTCTATATTTACTTCTGGATGTTTTGTATTTTGATAACTGTCCTTTTGCTTTGTAGTGTGATTATCTCATTCAATTTACCTTGAAGTGTCCTTTTTTAAAAACTGAACATCCGACATCCCAGGAAACTTTATCCAGGAAATAGTTTGTTGATTATTCATCTTACTTATTTGGCAAAATTTTGATCCATTACAGCTTGATTTTAAACTTTATTAACTGGATTCAGAGCATCATTATTCTAAGGCTAAATTTGCTCCACTACTGAGGTAATATGCTTCTCAGTTGTCTGCCTGATTATTTTTGAATTATGAAATTATAATATTTTTCTGTCTGGCAGTGAGAGCAAGAACTGTGTAAGTTTCAGGGATTATTCCTATTGCTCCTTTCAGGTGGTTCCATCTATGATCTTTCTGTCTTTTTTTCCACACATATTCACTCAGAAGTACTTAGCTGCAGTCTCAAGTGTAACCCTTTGCTAGTGTCTGGAGCTATCTATGCTGTTCTTTCTTGTCTGGTCTGCTGCACAGTATACTTTAGTTGATTTGGTTTCTCAAGAATTCTAGTGTTGTCTCCTCAACTCCTGGAGACTAGTAGACTGACAGGCTGCCTTTCTTTGCATTGTGGCATGGCAGATTTCTATAGGCTATAAGCTGGGGAAATCATAGGGCTTGCCTCGATTGTGTCTTTTGTCTCAGGAATCATTATCTGTGCTGCCTGTATCTATTGCCTGAAAGCTTATGTTTCATATCTTGTGTCCAGTTTTATGGATGTTTCATGTGGGAGGGTAAATTCTACCAATATTAGTTTATCTTCACCAGAAGCAGAAGTCTTAGGCCATGTTTTTGAAAGATCTTTTTACTGGTTTGTCTTTGTTTGTAGGAGAAAATTTCTAACTGATATATGTTCCTAACATGGTGTTTTGGAAGAAAACTTGTGTCAGTGTCATAGCACCTGGTTTAAATCTCATTTTCACTTTAAACAGCCTGAGATGCTTAACTAAGTCATTTTACATCCTTGAGCCTCAGATTCCTCTAATGTAGAATGAAGATAATATGAATGCATAATGTTATCAGGCTTGAGGTCAATTCTGGATTTTTTTTTTGTAAAATGCAAAGTTTTATGCAAAGATAAATTAGTTCAATAATTATTTTGAGTTTTTCAGTAAAAATAAAATTATGCAAAACTTCTATTTTTCATGTGAAATGTTAGACACAACAATCAGACACTGGTAACAGCTTCAGCTACACCATTTACAAAATGATTTTAATGTTGAAGGTTTCATTTGGCATCTACAGTAATTTATGATACAGTCCATGGCATCAATGTCAGAAAATCTAGGCGTTTAAGAGACTTTTGGTCATGATCACATTATGGCATTTGGCAGTAGTGGGATTCGAACCTTCTTTCTTTGTTTTTTTTTTTGTTTTTTTTTTTTTTGAGATAGAGTCTTGCTGTGTCACCAGGTGCCAGGCTGGAGTGCAGTGTCGCGAGCTCAACTCACTGCAACTTCTGCCTCCTGGGTTCAAGCAATGCTCCTGCCTCAGCCCCCCAAGTAGCTGGGACTACAGGCGTGCACCACCACGCCCAGCTAATATTTGTTTTTTTTTGTTTGTTTGTTTGTTTTTTTAGTAGAGACGGGGTTTCACCATATTGGCCAGAATGGTCTCAATCGCTGGACCTCATGATCCGCCTGCTTCAGCCTCCCAAAGTGCTGGGATTACAGGCCTGAGCCACCGTGCCCGGCCAGGATTTGAACTTTCTATCATAACATGCAACATTATTTAACACTTTTTAGTTGTGGCAAAACAAAATTTAAAATAAGAAAAACAAGGACATTTATGGTAGTTCTTTTCTACATATAACTTTAGAGATAGTTCTGTAAATAAATAAAGAAATCCGCAGGGTCATATTTATTTTATAGTAGTTTCTAAATCTGTCTATGCAAGTAAATTTTTGTAAACTTACATTTCTGATTCTTTGTGTGATCACACGTTCCAAGTTGCCGTTTAAATAGACACTGTGGCTTGCTTATTCAGTAGTCCTTGCCATCCTTTCTTGTTGGAAGAGACCTGATTTTGTTTAGATGTTCATCTGACTTACTTCCTCCAACTTGGGTAGATTCTGATTAGAGTAAATCAACAGAGACATTATATTTGTAAATTAATCCACATTAAGGCATGAAACTCTAAATCCATTCTTTCCCCACTGTGTGAACATTTCACTGTATAAATACAAAGGAACTTCAAAAAGTTAACAGAAAATTTTGCATTATGAAGAAATGATGCATGGATTTCACTTCTTTTGCACCAAAATACACTTGTGCTAACTTGTTATAACATGTCTGAAGGGGATCTGGTTTGAGCCACTTCTTACGATAAGACATCAGTTTGAAAAGAGATCCTATCAGAGCAAAATACATTCTGAAGCAAGAACAAACTAACATCAAATTTACAGTAAAGCTTGGGTGGAGAAGGATGAAATCATTGATACTTTATGAAAAGTCAACGGATACTAACTTTATGAAAAGTCAACGGATACTATGCCCCAAATAAATCGGTATTTACAAATGAATAACTCATTTTAAGAAAGATAAGACAATGTTGAAGATGAAGCCTGCAGCAGCAGATTATCTACATTGATTCATGAGAAAACATTTTATCTTGTTCATGCTATAATTGAAGATGATCCTACAGTTAAAAGCAGAAACAATAGGCAACACTATAGGCATCTCAACTGGTTCAGCTTACACAATGCTCACTGAAAAATTAGAATTGAGCAAGCTTTCCACTCTATGGATTCTCATACTGTTATGTCCAGATCAGCTGCAGACAAGTGCAGAACTTTCCATGGAAATTTTAAATAAGTGGAATCAAGACCCTGAAGCATTTCTTTAAAGGATTCCAACAGGTGATCCAATATGGTTTTACCAGTATGATATTGAAGCCAGATCACAGCCAAAGCAATGGCTACCAAGAGGTGGAAGTGGTCCAACCAAAACAAAAACAGACCAGTCAACAGCAAAGATCATGGCAACAGTTTTTTTGATGCTGAAGATATTTTACCTGTTGTCTTTAAGGGCCAAAGAATGATAACATCTGCTTATTATGAAAGTGTTTTGAAAAACTTAACAAAAGCTTTAACAGAAAAACAACCCAGGAAAACCTCACCAGTTTTTCTTCACCAGGACAACATTCTAGTTCATTCCTCTCATTAAACAAGGGAAATTTTGTGAGAGTGTCAGTAGGCAATCATCAGGCATGCACCCGATGGTTCTGATTTGGCTCCTTCTGACTTCTTGTTTCCTAATTTTAAAACGTCTTTAATGGGCACCTATTTATTTTTCTGCAAAAACAATGTAAAAATTGCCTTGACATGGTTGAATTCCCTGGATGCTCAGTTCATTAGAGATGAACTAAATGACTGTATCATCTCTTACAAATATGTCTTAACCTTGATAAAGCTTACATTTAAAATAAAGTTTAGTTTTAATTGTTTAATTCCATTTTTGACAAACTTTTAAAAGTCCCTTCTTAAAATGAATTAATCTATTTTCTTGTCAATGGTTATTGGTAGTTTCTTGCTTTTTTTTCCTTTTATGATATTAATGCCATAAGCATCCTTGTGCATGCCCTTTGAAGTTGCAAATTTTATTGTTGATTTCTCTCTCCAAATAAACAATTTTTGACTTGTTTTCCTATGTGCTATGTTTCTGTTTCTTATTCTGTTATCATTTTCTTTCTTTAATTTTATTAAACAATGTGCTAAAGAAGCCATCCAGAGCACTAAAAAACAGGAAAAATATCACTCCTTATCATTTACCGTTGGAGTTGTATTGACCATTTTAATTTTATTTTTATGTATTTATGTTAGTTTACAAATAACTAATAGAAAAATAGAATTGAACAAGAAAGAATAGTGAAAAACAAGTTTATTGGACATTTTAGTAAGGGTATAAACATAATACATTCCAAGTTTTATTCCAGATTTTCTTTGTTTTGTAAGTATATATAAACATATATTAACATATTTATAAATATAAATATTATGCCCCAAACAAGCAATGTTTTTAATGCAAATAACTTCTCATCAAGTTTGTGAATATTTTATCTGGCCTGTACATACTGATTCCAGGTATCAAAACATCTCTAAAACTCCAGCTTAATGTTACTTCAGTTTCTTCTTATATTTGCATTTTCAAAATAAATACTTCTGAAAAATCTGGTGGCTCATCATTTTGTTGAAGGGTTGACTACGTTCTTTGCTCTATTATGGAAAATGTTTTCTTATTTAGACTAATAAACATAAATTATCATAATCAATTCAATAAGCTTTAATATATTTCATATCATCTATTTCTTTTCTAATTATCTAAATACCTGCTTTCAGCATATCTATGTAAAAATTGTATTTTGGATGTAAAGCTACAGATAATCTGCTCTTAGTGTCACTGACAAATATATGATGTCCAGTAAACACAGTATGTGTTTGAGAAGGAATTAAAGAGAGGATGATAAGGTGTTATTTTGAAAGAATATTGGCTGGGCATGGTGGTTCATGCCTGTAACTCCTGCACTTTGAAAAACCAAGGTAGAAGGATCACTTGAGTCCAGGAGTTGAGACAAACCTAGGTAATACAGAAAAAAACCTAGGTAATACAGAAAAAAACCTAGGTAATACAGAAATATCCCTATCTGCAAAATATAAAAAATAATTAGACGGGCATGGTGACATGTACCTGTAGTCCTAGCTACTTCAGAGGTTGAGTTGGGAGGATTGCTTGAGCCCAGGAGTTCAAGATTATAGTGAGCTGTGATTGTGCCATTGTACTCCAGCCTGGTTGAAGGTGTAAGACCCTGTCTCTAAAAATAAAAATTATCTCAGAGATATTACTCTCAATTTTTATTTTAAATGTTGTTTTATGACATCTTCTTTATTTCCTAAAGAGAGAAAATTGTTCTAAATTTAAAACTTATTTTTTCTGCCAAGAAAGGGCTAATTAGGATTATGAAAGTTGAGATTTAATATTATTTTATTGTATTAATGATTATCTCAATTATTTCTTTTGATTTTACTCCTTATAGGTCAGTAAACTTTGTAAAGAAGTACGATTTCATCTTTGTTTAATTTAAGAGAATTTTGTTGCAAAGAAGACAGATGCACTAAAACTTTCTTAGGTGGAGGGGTTTATGACAATGGATGATGAGTGCAATCTTGTTAAAATCCAAGAAATGGAGTTATACCAGAATTATAGCACTGAGCCTCTATCTCTTTGTAACTATTGCTGCAGAGTGCTATGTAACAAACTGCCCCAGGCTCAGTGGCTTAAAATAGCAAACATTTATTTCTCATTCCCAGGTCTCTTATGTAGCTATAGCTCTACAGGAACAGTACAGACCCCAGGGTATCAGAGGATTCAAGTATACTCTACCAGATCTCATTCTGGGGACTGACTGAAGGAGCACTAGTTACCAAAGGGATGCTTTTCTCAAGGTGACCCTTGCGGCATAAGATGCCAAGGAGATGACACGAGCATGTCAATGGCCTTGCTACCATCTTGACTACTGACATGCTACTGGCCAAAATGATTCACATGGCCAAGCCCAGTAGCAGTGGGATGGAGAAGTGGATTCCACTCAAAATGGGAGGGCGTTGCAAAGCTGCATGACAATGAGTGTGAATATATCCTTATTATTTTCTAGATTAAAGTATTGGGGCCCGTAATTCAATCTTCCACAGCTTTCTTGGAGGCTGGTGTGGGACTTAAGGATATTTTGAGGCTCTTAGCGAAGGATTTGTTACCTTAAATTGAGAGAACTAGATAAGGAGTTAACTTGTCTTCCTCCCCTCTTTGTAGTGTCCTTGACAGTCAAAGTCATTAAGACTATAGCCAATGACATGATCCCATGGCTCATCTGCTGCACTAAAACTTCAAGGAATCCAAAATGACCATGTGGCAGGATCAGCTTTCAATTTAGAGGAACTATTATTTGATACCATGATGGAAGCATCTCACTCTTACATTCAAAACCATTAGATATACAGAGCTAGAGTTTTTTATTAGAATAGCTGACATTTTGCTTGCAAATCATGTTTTGTAATTCTGCATGGTGGCACCTTTGTTTTACATCTTTTTATGCTTTTAGCTGTGGGAGAAACATCTCTGTATGTTAGTAACTGATTTGTTTTATACGCCATATACTATGGGACAATATTATGACAGTGATATTCAACAATTAAATCTATAGCTGAATAGTCAACAGGTCATTTGTATTAGTTTGTTCTCACACTGCTATGAAGAAATACCTAAGACTGGTAGTTTATAAAGAAAAGATATTTAATTGACTCACAGTTCCACATGGCTGGGAAGGCCTCAGGAAATTTACAACCATGGTAAAAGGCACCTCTTCACTGGGTAGCAGGTGACAGAATGAGTGCTGAGCAAAGAGGGAAGCCCGTTATAAAACTATCAGTTCTCATGAGAACTCCCTCACTATCAAGACAACAGCTTGGGAGGAAACTGTCCCTGTGATTCAGTTACCTCTCACTGGCACCTCCTATGACACGTGGCGATTATAGGATTACAATTCAAGATGAGGTGTGGGTGGGGACATAAAGCCAAACTATATCAGCATTCCAATATCCTATTGTGTCCACTGCTTATAGATGATAAGTACATGGTGTGACCAGGAAATACCATTTCAACTTCCCTAGGCAACTGTAATAAGAGTGGGACTATTTCCAACACACTTAAAAATTGCTTTGTTTCCTTCAAATGATGCCCTTAATGTTCTACCAAATTTAGATGATACATTAGAACGTATGTGTGAGGCCCAGTCTATGTGTTGGTTGTATCCCTTTGCGTCAGTTAATTTCTCAGTGGCTTTCTGTTTTGCTACTTACAAAATAGAAACAAATAATCCTAGTTGCCTATGCAGATTGAATACCTGCAATGCATGTTTCTTGTTAGGCTATGCTACACAGAATTGTTGGAGGATAGAGCAAGGCAGCAGCCATGTGGTAGCACTACACACCCTCTCCCAGTTATTCTGTCAAACATGAATCTAGGTGCTGCTGTGAATATATTCTGAAGATATGAATAAAATATCTACTATACTGACTTAATAAAAAAAATAGATCATTCTGAGTAGCCCTGACCAATAAGGCAAGCTCTTTAAAAGGGGCATAGATCTTTCTTGGGTCCAGAGACTTCAAACAGCTGCTGGCTATGAAATTGCTTTCCCTACCCTCTGGGTTTTCCTTCCTGACTGAGATATGTGGACAAACAATTCAGCTTGTATCCATAGGGTTCCAGTCTGCTTGTGATCTGCCCTTCCCAACTGCCTCACCTATGAACTTTGAATTTCCCTAGCTAGCCCCAACAATTGTGTGAACCAATGCCTTGAAATATATCTCTTTATTTATGTACATATAGATAGATAAACATAGATATAGACCTATATCAATCTATATATTTATCTACATCTAGATACCTATATCCCTACTAGTTCTGATTCTCTGATTGAACCTTGGCTCATAGAGAACATCAGGATCCTTGTAACTTAGCTTCCAGAATGCCAGTTGGCATTACCAATTGGCAGAAGAAGGATGCTTCACAACATAATTTTTGAGTCCTCAATTATTTCATGAGTGAGTCTTACCAGTCAACAATGCCTTTAACCCCAGATAGATCTTTGATATTTTAATCAAACTGTAGTCCAAATTAGATCGGACTGGAGAGCCAGAAATCACAGGATATTTGAGGAACACATCTAGAATGAAGGCAAACTGAAATAAATATAGAAAAGGAATCCAAAGAAAAATGAAAATGTTCCTGTCAATAGAAGAAAACTACTCTTCATTTCACAAAAAAAGAAAACCAAGAATTCCTGTCCTCTTAAGACAGTTAACAGCAGATATCTCACTCATGAAAGAACAATTTGAGATAAAAATAATTGACTTGAGAATAAAAAGAGACTCATGGAAACTAGAAAATGTTTCATCCAAAATAAAATCTGAGTAATCAGGTTAGATGTTAAACAAAAAATATTAATACAGTATATATTACACGATTTCAATTACATAAAATTCAAGAACAGGCAAAACTAATCTATGGTGATAGAAATCAGAACAGTGATTATTCTACAGCGTGTGGGGGAGCCGTCCAGATGAGGTAATGGAAATGTTCTGTATTGTAATTGTGTGGTCACATGGGCCACACAAGGAGGTCTTACAGGCCTACAGTCTTCCTCCACTTGTTCTCAGGAAATAAGTTCCAAGGCTCCTAGTGGATGCCTGAAACTGTGGACAGAACCAAATTCTATATATAACATGTTTTATCCTATATGTAGATGCCTATGATAAATGTATGAATTAGGCACAATAAGAGATTGATAATAACTAATAATTAAATAGAAAAACTATGATAATATACTGTAATAAAGGTTATATGACTATGGCCTTGCTCTCAAAATTTCTTATTGTACTGTACCTTGGGTTACTAAGACTATGGAATATGAAGCTCCAAAAAGTGGTAACTCCTGTATACATTCATCAAAGCTCATTCAACTCCACACATAAAATCTTTGCATTTCACTACATAATACCTTTTACTTTGATTTTAAAAATCCTG
This sequence comes from Sapajus apella, assembly GCF_009761245.1. NCBI lineage: Eukaryota > Metazoa > Chordata > Mammalia > Primates > Cebidae > Sapajus > Sapajus apella. The sequence goes on along the minus strand of NW_022437020.1, from coordinate 6,345,669 downwards.
AAAAAATGTGAGATATAGTTATTTTAAAAAATAAGAAATTAGATATAAAATACAGGAGATTCAATATTGAACCTATAGGATTTTCAGAGCAAACCAACAAAATGAAATTATAAATTAAACAAGTTACTTTATAAGAATTCAACACTATAGATTCCCAGATTCAAATGGCCCCACTAAGAACTTAAAGTAATGAGTGAGGAAAGACCAGTACCCAGATAACATATCCTGCCATTTCAGAAATTCAGAAATGAAAGTGTTTAAAGCTTTCATAAGGAAGAACAGATCACATACACATACAGAGTGCAGACAATCAAAATGTCTTTGGCCACTTCAAAAATTATATGGAAGAGAAGAAAGTGAAAGAATGTCTTTACAATTCTGAATGATTTTTTTTCAACCTAAGACAGGCCTAACCTATGGCTCAATTGTGAGGAAAAATAAGTACATTTTCTTCCAAAAGTTCCCAAAGTGTTATTCTTTCATACTTCTTTCTCAGAAAGTGACCAGAGGATATGCTCCACCCAAATAAGGAAATTAAGTCAAGAGTGAGAAAGAGCAGGAATGAGTGCCACCAGCCTGGGGCAGGACATGCCAGACGACAGCTGTGCAGTGGGCCTGGAGAAAAAAACTGTGCAATTTGGGACAAGGGGTGGCCTGAGTATTTAGAAGTGTGTGTGTGTGTGTGTTTAATACTTTAAGTTCTGGAGTATATGTGGAGAACGTGCAGGTTTGTAACACAGGTATACATGTGCCATGGTGGTTTGCTGTACCCATCAACTCATTATCTACATTAGGTATTTATCCTAATGCTCTTCCCCACTCCATCTTCTGCCTGCAACAGGCCTCAGTTTGCTATGTTCCCCTCCCTGTGTCCATGTGTTCTCATTGTTCAGTTCCCACCTATGAGTGAGAACATGCAGTGTTTGGTTTTCTGTTCTTCTGTTGGTTTGCTGAGAATGATGGTCTCCAGCTTCATCCATGTTCCTGCAAAGGACATAAACTCATCCTTTCTTAAGGCTGTATAGAATTCCATGGTATATATGTGCCACATTTTCTTTATCCAGTCCATCATTGATAGGCATTTGTGTTGGTTCCAAGTCTTTGCTTCACTATTGTGAACAGTGCTGCAATAGACATACATGTGCATGTGTCTTTATGTGTGTTTTTTTAAGAAAATGTCATTACCTAAAATATATGATCACATTGAGAGGAGTTTGGGATAAGATTCTTGATAGGTACCAAGGAAACTAAAAAAAAATTACATTTATTAACTTCAGAGGAGAAATAAAAGCAAATTGAACAAAACCATAAAATACAGACAGGAAATGTAGTACTTTCTGCTGTAATTGTAAACAATATTTAAGTGGTCATGGTAATATAAGCACTAAATATTGACCTAACCAAAATTGTTATATAACCCTAGTGAGGAATTGAATAAGAAATATATCTGTGTGTGAGGGGTGGGGTTAAGAGCACTTGATTCTTATCTTCCACAGTAGAAGTCAATAAGTAATGTCTAAAACGGAACAGTTGAGAAATAGCAATGCAAAGTTATTATTTATAAACATGGGGATAAATACCAGAAGAAATAAATAAAAGAGTTGAAAATGGTTTGTTTTGAGGGATGAGGAACTCGAGGGTGAAGGGTCAAGGAATTGCTGTTTTTCATTTTATTGTACATTATATAATGTGTGCATTTTGCTTTTATACAAATATTAGGTAAAAATTAGAATAACATAGAAAAGACTCAAGGGGCTGCTCTGAAAATCAATATTATATTATAATATAAAATCAATATTATATTATAATATATTCTATTATATATAGAATATATATTATAATATATTCTATATATAATATAATGTTATAATATTGATTTTATATTATAATAGAAGCCAACATGGATAGATCACTATAATAGTTTTCAAGAAAATGGAGATATTATCACAGCCTTGCCACTAACGACTTGTATGAAATAGGACACGCCATTCATCTACTCAAAACATCAACTTATTCATTTATAAAATAACCTAATTTCTGCCTGCTCACTCTGTAGAGTTCTATGAAGCTCAAGGACATGTGAAAGTATTTCGCTAGCTATAATTGCTGCTCCGTAATGGATAATGATTGTTATTTCAAAGATCTGACTCAATAGGCTAAATATGTGGGAAATTTTAGACTGACTTAGAATCACATTTGTCAAAGTGATTTGCTTCTGTTTCTGGAGACAGATCATGTAAGAGGTTTCATTCATTCATTCTTTCTTTCATTTCCCAAAGAACTAAGAGTGTAAGAGAGTGGAGGATGATCCGAATATTGTGCCCACTGGCTTTTCTTGTCCTAAGCCAGCCTGTCACCATGGCTTTTTGACTAACATGGGTTTATTCTTGCTTTCTGTATCAGGCAGCAAAATAAGAGCATAAATATTTAACCTTCAAAAGGGGACTCATTTACTGGAACTCTGACTTTATGAAACAGGGTTGTAAATCTTCCTGAGCTATTTCAATATGCATAAGAGAATGAAACCACATGAATGACGGAGTGAACCTTAACCTTTGACTGTTTAAAAGCATAGTTTTTTTCCCCTCTCTCTTAAAAAAGGGGCCTCTGAATGTATACACGTTTGTCAGACACACATGCTGAAATTTATCTTTTAAAGTGGCTCCTCCATTTTTTTCCTGTGCTCTGAAATTTATAACCAGTCTGTCAAGAAGCTGAAAGGAAATTATATTTTATAGCTGCCTATAGGTTTTGTTATGCTGAGAGAGAATCATTTCATTTTGCTTACAATAGACTGAAAGGCAAATTCACATTCTTTGGCTGCCTGTCAATGAGAAGACAGCAGAAGGTGGATCTTCAGTGCAAAGATAGGTGACAGATTCCTGTATACTGCAGTCCATTGTGGTACTTATGTGTGCTTTCTGAGAGTTCATATTTAATTAAAAGAAGTTGTTGACCAGAGAAAAATAACTGAGTTCTTTCTCTATGCATGATACTGTCTTAGATGTTAAGACAAGATATAATCTCAGTAGATGCAGAGGTTGTGCAAAAATGCTTACATACTCAAACTTGGGAGCAAATTATAGCTGAGACTGTAGGAAGGAGAGGGAGCAGAAGTTTGCCAGTCCCAAGTGCAGGTGGTTGTACATTTGTATGTAATATTATACTTTACCATTATGGTCTCCTTTACAATCCACGTTCCGCACATAAGAATATTGAAATTCCAGGAGTTTAACTTTCCCTCAGTTCACTCAGGTGAGGTGTGGTGGAGCATAGAGAAACCCTATTATGTCTCGCCTGGGTCCTTTTCACCTCTTTACTTTCACTTTGATTTATTTTGACAAACAAATATTTACCAAACACCTAGTATAAATCAATCATTACCCTTGACCTCAGGACATTTTGAGAATTGTTTTATTAAAATAGATATTTTATTATCATCTTATCAAATATCTAATTTACTATATCATATTTATATCATAAAATTAATGTCATATTAAACTTAGTGCAAGCCTTGATTTTGAAGACAGTTTTTCCATCAAGTGAAATACCTTATGTATTTGTTGTTAAGGTTCTAGGTTGTGACTTACTCTCCCATACTTCCCCTCTCTTTAGCATTCCCCATCTTAAACCACAGCACCATTTTACACCCTGTAGTTCAGAACAAAATTCTATGAGTCGTCTCTGACTCCTTCCTTTCCCTATTCCCCCAGTATGATGCATTGCCAAACCTTATCTATATTTATAGTATCCGAAAACTTCTTGCTGCTTCTTCATTTCCTCTGGTTCTACCCAATTCCCAGACATTGTCTTTCTTCCATAGGCTCTGTATTAGCATTCTCCAGAGAAGTAGAGCTAATAGGATAGATGTAGCTACAGATGCATAGGAGATACACCATCTTCAAGTTGGAGAACAAGTAAAGTCCATCTTGCAATTCAGTCTGAGGCCAAAGGCTTAACTATGTGCAGTACACCAGTGTTAAACCCTGCAGTCCAAAGAACCAAGAATCAGGAGCTCTGATATCTGAGAGCAGGAGGAGACGGAAGTCACAGCTCAAGAAGAGAGAGAGCTTACTGTACCTCTGCCATTTTCTTCCATTTGGGCTCTCAGTGGGTTAAATGATGACCACGCACATTGGTAAGGCTGGATCTTCTTTACTCGGTCTCCTGAATTCAAGTCCTAATCTCTTCAGGAAACAGATTGTTATTCCAGTTCTCTGGGCATCTGTTAGCCCAGGTGAGTTGACACACACAAATAAGCATCACAGACTCTATGGAAACACCTTTCCTGCTTTTACTGTTACCCTAACCAATTCCTCTTGCACATGCAATTCGAGCCAACCTTTTTCAAACATAGATGATACACTCCTCTGAACTCTCCCAGGATTTCTCATTTCTCTTCGAATAATCTCCAGAATCTGCCATGGGCACTTGGTTCTGTGCAGTGTGGCATTACTTCTCTTCACCTCATCCCACATCACTTACCCCTTACCCAGGAGGCTCTACCTCTGCTCCCCTCCCTGGTTGGTGGATATGCCAGAGCCTTTCCACATCTGGGCTTTGACACTGGAGGTTGCCTTGACTGGAAATTCTCTTCCCTCCCTAGCTCCCCTGAATAGATGTATCCTTCTTAATCCTCAGGTTCTTGCTCAAATAACAGCTCCTTAAGGAGACCCAAGTTTCCTAGTGAAATTGGCCACCTGCCCGGTACCCTATGCCCCAACGAGTCTTAATAGCACTATTGACAACCTGCAATTAACTTGATCATATCATCTTGTTCTTATTAAAAGACTCCATCTGCTAGTTTTCTGCTGTCCTTCTAGCACTGAGAACAGTGTGTGGTACCAAGGAGTTGCTGTAGAAATATCTATTAAATGGATGCATAAGCCTGAGTGAGTTGCTTTAAACATTGTAATTGGGAGAAAAATGAAACTTTGAGTTCACTTGGAACCTGGCCCTCTATTCTTGCCAATTGTTCTTTCTTGAATCCACCTACCGGCTTTGCATGGCTATGGCCTGGAATTGGCTCTTGCTCTAACAGGAAACAGAACCATCTGTGCAGTGTTCCCTCTTTAAGGCAGAATGCCCTCCTTAAACACCTGAAGTCAAAGCATACTCCTGCTATCGTGTGGCTCTCGTGCAACAGACATGTGGTTAGTGCCTTTTCTGCACGAGTCATGGGCTGAAGTACTAGACGTAGACATAAAACTGTAGTCTTCCCCAGTGCAGTGCAGTGGATATGAAGATGATTGCGGCAACTAGGATGCCTGGGTTTACATCCCAGCTCCACCTCTTACTAGCTGTGCAATGTTGAGGAGATATTTAATCTCTGCTTGCCTTAGTTTCTTTTTATGCTGAGAGGAAGAAAACAGTAGTACCTACCTCATAGGGTTATTCTGCAGATTTAATGAATGTGCTTTTGTAATTTCTTAGTGCCTCATGTAAAGTAACTGCTATGTAAATACCAGCACATAAATACATACGTAAATAAAATATTTCCCTTTTCCTAGAAGGTGATAAGCTTTGGCTGCTTATCACTGCCATGGCGTTAAGCTTCATCAAAAATCCTCTTCCCTAACTCTTCTTGCTCACCCTTCTTGCTCAGTACTTGGGTATCAGTGGCTCCTGGGTATCACTGGCTTTGCCTCTGGTCCGCTGCTGGCCCTTGCACATAGCAGATGTGCAGTTCAGAAAAGAATGAATTAGACTGGGCACGGTGGCTCGCACCTGTAATCCCAGCACTTTGGGAGGCTGAGGCAGGCAGACCACAAGGTCAGGAGCTCAAGACCATCCTGGCTAACACGGTGAAACCCTGTCTCTACTAAAACTACAAAAAATTAGCCAGGTATGGTGGCGCATGCCTGTAGTCTCAGCTACTTGGGAGGCTGAGGCAGGAGAATCACTTGAACCCAGGAGGCAGAGGTTGCAGTGAGCTGAGATTGCACCACTGCACTCCAGCCTGGTGACAGAGAGACTCTGAAGAAAGAAAGAAAGAGAGAAAGAAGGAAAGAAAGAAAGAAAGAAGAAAGGAAGGAAGGAATAAAGGAAGGAAAGAAGGAAGAAAAAAAAAGAAGAAAGGAAGGAAAGAAAGAAAGAAAAGAAAGAAAGAAAGAGAAAGAGAGAAAAAGAAAGAAAGAGAAAGAAAGGAAAGAAAGAAAGAAAAAGAAAGAAAGAAAAGAAAAGAAAAGAAAGAAAGAGGACTAATTAATAAAATGAACTGTTGTATCCTTTAAGGTCAACCTGACATCCAGAACTCTGCAGCCCTTGTCTTCACTTCCTCAGCAATCCTTTAAAACTTCCCTTAGCATTTCTGCTTCATGCATTTTATGCCACCTCTTCGCTGTTTTAACTGTATAGTTATTTCCTGACACCATTGCACTCCTTCCTTAGAACTTATTTAGCTCACTTTTGATTTGAATTGATTTTTCTTTGTTACAAGAAAGTTCTAGCAGCTGACATGGTACCATACAAGTCCAGCTTTCTTCTGGTGTGTTTGTGGCCCCTCTGTAAACTTAATTCTTTTTTCAGTTTCTGAAAGCAGAAACAATATTTGGGAAGTCTCACTTTTAATCAGTAAAGTTAACATGAAAGTGTGACCTTTAAGCCAAACCTTTAAACACTTGACTTGACAATTTATTACTTTGGCAGTTATTGTTATTAGACCAACCCTAGGAACAAGTAACTCATCTAAAACACGTTTTTCTCCTGCTGTTGTTATTAAGACAGGTGCGAGCCTACATGGCATCAGGCAACCGGTCATTTACAGACAGCAAAGCATTACAACCTGGAGTTACCATCGACACTCCCAACACTTGGCATCCTGACCTCCTTATGCCTCAACAAACTGGCCATAAAAATTGTCCTTTTAGTGAAACACAGATCTTTTCTTAGAGATAGGAATGGTCATATATGTTAATTACATCTCTGATCTCTCAAAGGCACATATAGCCATCTTTCATTGTGAATCATCACATGTGGCCCAAACATGTCAACAGAAAATAAAATTAAAGAAAAGTAAAGTGCTTTTCTTGGATTTGGGTTATGTATCAGTACAATTTGATTTCTGGCAAAACCGACAAAATGGTTTGTTTTCTATGAATGTAATTAAATAAGTCATAATACTGATACAGCTATTCCAGTTCCAAGCGGGATCTCAAATTTAACTTAAACATGACACCTTGGTGGTGCATGCCTGCAATCCCAGCTAATTGGGATGCTGAGGCAGGAGAATTGCTTGAACCTCGGAGGCGGAATTTGCAGTGAGCTGAATCTCATGCCATTGCACTCCAGCCTTGGCTACAAGACTGAAACTCCATCTCAAAATAATAATAATAATAATAATAATAATAATAATAAAAGGAAAAAGTCTCCACACCCTAAGTCTGGATTAGGTTCAAATGGGCTAAGCAGCTGGCTGTTTCATTTTCATTGTTTTTCTGAGTACATGGTGTGTCAGACTTTTCTCAGCGTGAATGAGGGGGCTACATTTCTGTTATTATAAGCTAAATGTGTTCTTCCAGTATAAAATATCTTTAAAAGAGAAATTGTGCTGATAGGAATTTGGGAAAAGCAGGAATAAAAGCTGTATAATATACATAGCACAAAATACAGAGACTTCACTCATTGTGCAGATCTTCCTTGAAATCTTAACTATTCCTTTAATAAATGACAAGCTTATCTCCCGCTCTTCTAATTCATAACAATTTAACAATAAAAATAGAAGTTTTGAGTAGTTCCTAGAGGCAGGTAAGCTGACAGCCACATGGATTGCCAACTGAGCTCCTCAAAATAGAGGATCAAAAAATAGCAGCAACAGCATTATTGAAAAGTAACAATTATAGTAAAAGAATTCTTTGGAGCCACTTAGGGTAGGGATAAGTTGTCTTCTTGAAGACACTCCTATTGCACTCTAATGCTAAATCTAATATTCAGTATAATTATTCCTAGAGGCAATGTCAATTCTTCCAATATGCCAATATGTGTTAATAACAGATCTCACAGTTAGCAAGAGTTCCATCTGAAAATATCAAAAAATGGTTACGTGTGACTGCTCAAAGTATTAAGCCTTAATCACTGGAAAATTTACTTATGAGACATATGTTATCCTCCAGTAATGCTTCATAAGCATGGCAAGGGAATAATCATTAACAATAAAGGAAATAATAATTAACCACCTCCCTCCCAGGCTTTGTTTGAAAGACTTTGCATGATTGTCTCACATAATTCTTAAAATAACCCATGAAGTAGCTACTACTGTCATGTTCATGAGGGCATTGAAGCATAGAGAGGGTAAGCTTCTTGCTCAGCATCACACAGTGAAGACAACATTCAAACCTGTTTGCTTGAGCTAGAAACTCTATACCATGTCACCTCTCAGATCTCAGGGCAGTAAAGTTCCATGGTTTCATGGTCTGAGGGACTCCCATTGATTTCCAATGTGGAAAAATATAAGTGGCATAATACTGGTAATCTACAAGTTTACTAAAAACCTGAAAACAAAAATAAATGTTATGAAATTTTAGTATACACATGTAATTTGTTATATTGTGCACTGTCTAATCCTATACAGCTTTGGCAATGGAGTCAACTTTCGCAAATGAATACATGATTTAATAAACTAACATTTTAGACACTATTTAAGGGAAAAAAAAGAAGCCAAATACTAAGAATCCTATGAGTGCACCCTTTACATCTTAAAAGAAGAGTGAATTTCAAGAAACCACAGTTCAGTGCTTTTGGGGACCTACTACAGATTCAGATACTCACGGAACTGGGTTTCAAGTCTCCTACGTAGACTATAGGAAATCCATTTGTGAATTCTATGGACTAAAATAGGAAATATAAACTCACAAGAGACACGTAAATTCTTGATATACTGTATTCAGTATACAGCGAGGACGGGAGATCGGTGTAATATACAAGATCTCCTGCCTGAAAGCTTATGTTGAGTAAAATGCAATAGACACAGATCTTACTCATATTCTTGCTCTTTTCAAGTCCAAATTCCCAACTATGACTTCTCATTGGCCACCTAATCTGGCCCTGATCACCCTCCACCATGCTTTCTTGCTATGCCAACGCTTGCCTGCTGGGCTTCTTAAAGTTCCTACAATCTTACTGAACCCTTACCCCCCTCCAGACCTTTGGATTCACCCTTCCCTCTGTGGATGACATTGCTCAACAGAGTAATCTCAGTTCCAATTGTCAGATGCTACTTCCCTTGGAAAACCTCCTCTGGCCTAGGTGCTACCATGTTATCCTTTGGGACCTGCCTCCTGTCCTTAGCACCTGCCCTCTTGACCAGTGATTATTCCTCCGGGTGTACCTCTGGTCCCTCTCTTTCTAGGCTGTAATCTCCATCTGTGCAGGGACAGGGTTTGTTCTGTTTGCCTGTCCCAGTGCACACCACATGAGAGGCACTGAACATATTTCTTGACTGAATAAACAAATACATGATTTAATTATAATCTTATTTTTCTATAGAGGGTTCCACTGACACAGTTTACTCACCTGTGTTATCTTATTTACCATCTCGGCCACACTGAGCCCCTCTGAGACATCAGCATGGGGCCTGGGACTGCCAGCCCACATTTTGCATATATGAATTGACAAAGTACTTTAAGCTTATTCATGTGAGAGACTTTCTAAGAAATTTTAAGGAAAATTACATTTAATCAGACACTTGATGAAGAACCATTAATAAAAATAAGAACATTCTATGAGCTGCCTGGGAGACCCGGGACGTGGGGCCCCACGTGGACAAAGCTCTTATTTGCCAACAAAGGCAGTGCCTCCCCATCCCCAGGCAGCAGCTCTAGAAAAGGATCTACTGTCATTTGAATCCTTTTTACTGACAATCTCCCTTTGCCACCTGGTTTTCAGAGCACTTGACAGAATTTTTCGTTAAATCGTATTTCTAAGCTTAGAGTGTGTGCGTTCTCTATTTATCATTCTGTCCTTGGTCTAAGCTTCTCCTCAAGGCCACTTTCACTTTTCCGACAGGCTCAAGTATATCTGAATGGAGAAAAGCAGACATGATTGAAGCGCATTTATATCCACTAATTAAAAGGTGAGTATCAGTTCTAACAGCTGGGCCCTGAGAGTGTCACTACAGCAATTAAAGCAGTGGGCTTTCCACAATTTGGCACATTTCTTTTGCATACTACCCAGGGAAGGTTATCGATAAGGTGCCAGCTCCTTGTCTTGGCATTGAAGGTCTTCCGTCTCTTCCCCAAGCTACCTTTTGGACATTTGTCTCTTTTTAGTCCTGTGCACACGTGAGATCCCTGTGGGCCATGCAGCACCCCTTGTCTGGAAGTTTGCCCTCCTGTCCTCTCTATCTGGTGGCTTTTATCTACCTGTGGGAATTTCAACTCTTAATTCAGCAAGTGTAATAACACCATGGCTTAGCTACCTATCCTAGGCTTTAGGAAATTCTGTGGTTTTTTTCTTCTGAAGGGAATGGATGTCCCCAGTAACACTCGCCTGAGAAAGAAATTGCTCCTGGGAAGAGGGCAAGAGATAAGGAGAGGAACAAATATGTAACTTTATCAGAATGGGAACAAATTGGTCCAAAATTCAAATTGTGAAGATTCCTGGAGACTTTCTGGAAGCATTTGCCTTTGGGAAATTGGAAGTAGGTTAGAAGCAAGCAAAGCAAGTAGTCTTCCCAGGAAGGTCCTAATATTGGGTTGGCTTGGACAAATAGTTCAAGGGGTCTGGGGCCAGGATAATACAGAATAATTGCACCTGGGCAGATGGCCATGTTTTTGCTTGCCACCTTGAAGAGGAACATAAAGTTTCTCTTTGTTCAGGTTTAAAAGAGCTGTTGGAGATCTGAATTGGTGTTGGAAAGTCCACTTGTTCTTCAGCTAGGAGCCTGGTAGCTATTCTGGGCACTCCCATGTTATGGATAATTTAAGAAAATAAATCCTTGGTTTCCTGAGGCCTTCTATGTCTAAGACAAACCATACTGCCACTACTGAAGCTGGTCTCAATGACAGAATATGTTATTGTCTTAACAATACTGTGCATCCCATCTGCTTGGAGGCAACTGGGGAGGAGAGGCAGATGTGTACAGGGGCCAAGGAATCTTCTGGAAGAGGAAAATAAATATTCAGACACCCTGCCCTTTTGAAAATAACACTGATAGAACATCTCCAATGATAGTGGCACCCTATGGGAAATGCTACTGGGCCCAGCCACTTCACAGGAGGAAGTTTAAGACAGAGGATGGACACTCAATGCCAAGACTGAACTGTTTCTGGAGATGTCACTTTTAGAAACAGAATGGAACACAGGCCAGAGTCCTTTCCTAATTCAAGACCCTGGGGTAGGCTTTGAAATAATGACTGTGCATTAAGAATATAATGCAGAAGTGTACCATTTTGTGTCCAGGCTTATGCTGGGCTGAGCTGATACTTTAACACCAGATGAGTCTCCATTTCATCTCCCTACTCCTAGAGGAGCTCCTTTGGGAGGGAGAACATTGGAGTCACTTTAAACTGGAAGCAAAAGACCCGAGGGAAGAGTGTTCTTAGGTAGAGTGAACATAACATGCTAATGTGCTATGAGGTGGTAAGTTTGACTTACAGGCTTCAGACAGGTAAGTGACAGTTCCAGGTACCTTTCATCTATTTATGAGGCACATACTGGTATACACTCAGCTACTGTTCATTTCTTTATGCATGTTTAAATGTTATTTATTAAACAGGGAATCCTTTCCCCATTGCTGTTTTTGTCAGGTTTGTCAAAGACCAGACAGGATTTGGTATCATTAAAAAAAGATTAGTCATTCTGATAGACTTGTATTATCACCTCATTGTGGTTTTAATGTACATTTCTCTAATGGCTAACAATGCTGAATATATTTTCATGTGCCTATTTGGAATCTGTATCTAATCTTTATATCTATTCATGTATTTCTCCCAATTTCTAGTTAGATTGCTTATTTTTTATTGTCGAGAATTAAGATTCTTCATATATTCTGAATATAAGTTCTTTGTTGGATATGTGATTTGCAATATTTTCTCCCACGTGGTAACCGGTAAAGACCGTCTTATCAATATCTTATACAGAGCAGAAGTTCTTAGTTGTGCTGAGGTCTAGTCTATCAACTTTTTCTTCTATGGATTATACTGTTGGTGTCAATTCTACTAACTCTTTGCCTAGCCCCAGATTCCAAAGATTTTCTCTCACTTTCCTTTTAAAAGTTTTATGTAATGTTTTATAAGTCTGTAATCCATTTGGAATTATTTATTTTTGGGGTAGGCTATGAGAATTAAGTCGATGTTCTTTTTTTGGCATATGAATGTCATTTGCTTTGGCCCTATTTGTTGAAAAAGCCAGCCTTCCTCCATTGAATTGCAATATACTTAAAAATATTTTAGCACCATATTAATCTATTTTACATGACCTATCATATACAAATGTCATGTGGAAATCTGCCACTTCTTCCACTCTATTCTCTTTATTGCCCACTCATCTGTCTGTTTGCAAAATATTACATAACTTTACATTCCATCAAAATTTATTTAAGCAAGCCCATGTAAATGTAACCCTGAAAATATGGCTTTATTATGTTGGTGTCATTGGAGGTCTTCTGAATAGTTTGAAGTATACAAATATCTGTTTAATTGGGATTTATTGATATTAATAATAAGAATCACTAAGTGGCAGTTCTACATGGTGTAAGGCTAGAAGACTATTCACAATACCCAAGACTAAGTTGACCTAGGAAAGCTGTTGCATCAATTGCTTTGAACACCTAACACGTAGAACAAATGCATGAATACCTAGCTCCCTAGACACCTGATCAGTGGCCAGTGAGCTGGAATAACTAGATGAACATTTAAAAAGAATACATTCTTTTGGAACAGAGTAGTCTTAGAAATACTGTACATTTTGTTCATTTGAAAAATACATAATAACAATTGTTTCTTCTTCCCATATCAACATGGAAACTAGATGTGGTTAATGATTCAGCCGGTAGTGATTAACAATAAAGGGAAAATGACCATGTTAATACTATGGAGTACTAAGGTATCATGCTGAAATACTAGTATTGATAGTGACACATTATTAAAAGTTTGGTGAGGTCGTCATTGTCTTCTATACTCCCACTTGCTAGAGAGTCAAGGTCCAGAGCCAAGATTCCCCTGTGCTTCCTGATGGAATTCTCATCCTAAGAAGGATCATTGAAGATTGCAGATAAAATAATATTTTCCTAGGAACAACTCCATAAGGATAGATAGGGTGCTGGAGGGGGTGTTGGGAAGGAGGGTGTGATTAGGTTCTCCTAGAAGAGCTGAGAATGGTGTCAGGGAGCCTCTCTGATCACTTTGTTGGTCTATGACCCTAGATACCACCACATCCATACTCTGCTCCCCTTTTCTTTAACACTTCTATTCCTCACCACCTTGCCAAGCCTAGGTAGGGTAATCGTAGTATTTCTCTGAGAAATGCTTCTCATTAATAAACATTACAAAATATACTTAATCTTATTAATGACCTGGGAAATTTAACCAAATTTAAATTTGGTTAAAATTTAAATTTAAATTAAATGACCTGGCATTTAAACCAAAAGTACGATGCTTTGGAATGATAAATAATCTTGGTTAGGGAAGGATGTCGAATGTTTGCTTCTAAACAATAGACCTTTGTTCCTTTTGAAACAGTAAGGTAGAATATAACTCTCTGGACACAACTAATATACAAATTAAAACAATATTTGGATACTTAAAACAGCACTGTGAAATGGAGTTGCAGTTATTAGACTTCCCCTGGCCAGCCGCATGCGGACCAGGTTGCAGGTAGACATGCCACATTACCTGGATTTGGAGGCTGCAGTTCTGGCTTTTGGTCTGGAATGCTGTTCAGTCTCTGCTGATGGAAGCATAGACTCCCAGAGATGGAAGGCAGTGATGATGCCTTCTAAGCTGATCTCCAAATCACTCACAATGTTTGCACATCACACCCAAGGAGAAAGCCAAAATTTGCTTGAAACTTCTTTGAGAAAATGTACTCAGTCCTCCCTGGTCCATTTATGCTTTCAATCCATTCTTTTTCTTTTATTGAAGTAAATCTCAGTGCCTCGTAACTTCTTGACAGAAGCTCTATGCTCCAGAGTACACAGAAAAGTTGAAACTTCCGTGCATATGACAGGCTTTTAAAAATGTGAAGACAGTTCTCATGTCTCCCTCCCAGCTCTTTTTCTTACCCAGATGAAATAACTGCTTCTATTTAGTGGATGTGAGCTGTGCAAGGAATATCCTTGATGTTTACCCACATCATCTCATGAATCTTGTCAAGAGCACCACCAGAGGGACATCATTATTGACACTTTCAGATGAGTGAATTGAGGTTGAGAAAGGAAATGGCCTCAAGGTCTCCCAGCTGTGTTAAAGCTGAGGGTGGAGCCCCAAACAACTCACTGCAGGGCTGATGTTTCATTCACGAAGATAAACTCCCATGGCTAAATGCCCACCATGCCTTTAATCTTCTCCTCATATCTCAGACCCTATATTATCCTGTTCTTACTGAAACCTGCAGTGTATAACTCTTGGTTTTTTTCTGCCCTGTCCCTGGCTTCCTTGTGAATGGCTGGTCCCCACATTCTAATCAAAAGTTTCTGTAGGAGCATGTGAGACTCTATGACTTTTGTTACATGAGACTTAGACAGGGATGGAATCTTTACATAGGCCACATGTAGTGCTCCCCTGGGAGTTTTTTTTTAAAAACTGGCACTTTGAGAGAGAGAGATCATCCTTCTCTGGTTTGGGAATTATAATATGTAAAAAGTGAGAACTGCTTGCAGCTGGTAATCTAAATTTTTACAACTTTTAAACTCATCAATTTTCTATAAGCTGTCATCAATTTTTAAAAGTTTGTAGTGTTTGGCCCTAAGCAATAGTAAGTAGTCATATGATCCTTAGGTAAACTTGTAGAATGCCATAACTTAATAAAGATTACTCTGTCCTTTTTGTTTGCCTTACTTGCAAGTATTTGACTTTTTTAAAAAATCATACATGTGATGTGTATGAAGTGAAGCACTTTCTGTGTGTAGTTCATGGCCTTAATAGAGCAACAAATTTTTGCCTTACCCTTATATTAGAGCACTAATTTGGAAACCTGAAATCTTTCATTTTGAATGGGGATGTCCCAGAAGAACCATCAGAATCACAGACTATCATGTCCCATAGAAATGTCTATTCCTGCTAACCCCCTCTGACAAAGATTCTAGAGGGCTGGCATCAGCTCTCTTCTGGCTAACCTAAAATATATTTTCTCAATTGTATTCCAAAGCAGAGTCTTTAAGTCTTGGACTAAGAAACTGAAATGCAAATGCAAAATCCAGATTCAAAGGACATGACAGAGGCATATATAATTATATATAAATATAGTAAACATATACAAGAATGTGTATATATTTATATGTTTATTTTAAATACTTTTTATATAAAAATAAAATTGACTATTGGCAAGCTTAGAAAGATTGATTAGCATACAGATTGATACACAGATGACTAAGGTTTAATCAGAAGAAGGGCTTTGATTGAATAACCCTGTAGTAGTAGTACTCAAATGTTAACTGTAAGAATTAATCAACAATCATGTTAAAAGATCAGTTGCTAAGCTCCATATTTAGAGATTTAGTAGGTCTGAGTTAAAGCCCAATAATCTAATTTTTAAAATAATTTTTAAATGTCATGGATTCAAATGCTGGTGGTCTGGGAATTCCACTCTGAAAGAATCCCTAAAATCTTTACTAGACACATATACTCACATTAACTGTAAATGCAATGTTAAAAGTGTATACTTATTGTCAGAGGTTTTTTCTCATTTTCTTTTTGTTGCCTGCCTATGAAAGATATTGAATGAGATATAAAAATATCACATGGGGCAAAATATGGGTATTCTAGAGTGGCTGAAGAGTAAATTCACTTCCAAAAAAAAAATGGATAAGCTCATGGATACCTAAATGCTTTTTTGAGCCTATTATTTCTCTTTACTTTCCTGATTAGAAGAAAACGACACACAATGGAACACTGAACATAATTTGATCTTTCTACTTTTTTCTTTTTTAAACGAAAATTTTACTGAGGTTGTTTCTGCCTTTCACCTACCATTATTCAAATGTTCTAGGCTTAGTGAATTTACAATTTAGATAATATATTTTATATGTATAAGGGGATACATGTAGATCCAAACTCTATAAGGAATAGAAATGCCTTTGAGAGGAAAGAGTGGGCTTATGACATTGTCTCTGGATAAACTAATTAGCTTATTCCTATTTGGAAGGGCTGGAAAGCAATGCATTAGTGGTGATACACAATAATTTTTTAAAATCCAATACTTAAAAAGAAGGAAAAATACTCTTGAATATAATGTTAAATTCATACTAGAGAGATCCATGACATTTTAATAAAATCATATATATGAGAAGAAGGACGCTTGTCTACTGGGAAGTCAAGGGGTGGACTGTAATAGAAACATTTAATTTAATGAACTAATTAGTTAATTTACTTATTTACGTCCTTATATTTTTCAGGTACATTATTTATTTACTTCTGGGGGCTGCATATTCCCCACTTCTAACAATGTGATTATCATTGTAGATTCACATTATGTGTAGTGTAGATATGCTTCTTCTAGGCACAGTAATTTGATCCATGGGAATATATTCAAATGAAGCCACACAAATTAGTCAGGCAAATAGATTTTTTCCCTGAGATTTTAAAATAATAATAACATTAAAAAATAAATCAGGTAATCTCTCCCACAGTTGAAAGATATCAGTTGTTAAACACAGGGTGTGTTAGTATCATAGTATTTATTGGTGACAGAGGAAAAGAGTCAGGGAGACTGATTATATTCCATTACTTATCCTTTGGAGTTGAGACTATTCTTTATTGAGAAGATGACTCTGTTAAGATGTGGTCAATTATTTAATTCAAAAGCAAGTTAAAACATAGAATGTGTGTAACCTTAATAATGCCAGCTTTGGGCCAGAGGAACTGGGTGTTTGCCATGCATCCATGACCTGCTATTTGAGTGAATATGGACAAATCATTTTAGTTCCTTGTGTGTCAGGGGCCTCATCTATATAAAATAAAAATTAACTTAAAACTTGTTCTGAAGCTCTACTAATTTAATAAAAGAGCTTCAAAAATTGAAAATCATGCTACAAATAGAATGAATAAAAATATAAAATGAATAGGATGAGGAAAACATTTTTTGGCAGTTCTCTCTCAGAAAAACAGCCATCATTTACTCAGCATTTAATTTGTCAAGCACTATACCATACACTTTATGTCTATTTATTTCATTTAACGTCACTTTCACCCTGTAGTCTACCTCATATTATCCAAACTCTAAGAATAAAACATATGAGGTCTAGAGAATTTGAGTAGTCTGAACAAAATCACATCTTAAGGTTTGTGCTTGATATTAACACCAGAAAAATCTTCCATAAAAAGAAATGTTGATAAATTTAACTCATAAAAACTAAAAATCTTTTCTCTGTGAAAAATTTCTGATCTGTTCATAAATTTGACTCATCAAAACTAAGAATTTCTGCTCTGTGAAAAGGAACAAGCTACAGAGTGGGAAAAATATTTTCAAATAACATGTTCAACAAAGGGCTTACACTGAGAATATATAGCCTTAGAACTCAACTGTAAAAAAAACTCGAATTAGAAATGCCCAAAAGATATGAACAGACAATTCATTGAAGGGGATATACAGATGGCAGATAAACCCATGAAAATATGTTTAACAACATTAGCCATTAGGGAAATGCAAATTCAAACCACAGTAAGTTAATACTACACACTTAGCAGAATGACTAAAACAAAAAAATAATGATAACACCAAATGCTGGACTGAATGCGGAGAAACTTAATCACTTAAATGTTGTTGGTGGAAATGTAAAGTGGTTCAGTCATTCTGGAAAAAGTGTGGCAGTTTCTTACAAAACTAAATGTGATTACCATACAACTCAGCAGTTGCATTTTGGGCATTAATCTCAGGGAGTTAAAAGTTATATCATACAAAAGCCTGTATGTGGCCATTCACAGCAGCTTTGTTTGTAATAGCCCAAACATAGAAGCAATGCAATGCTTTTTGATGGTGAATAAACAAACTCTGGCACATGCATATGATGGAATACTACTGAGGAACAAAAAGGAACAAACCACCTATGCCTGTAATCCCAGCACTTTGGGAGGCCGAGGAGGGCAGATCACTTGAGGTCAGAAGTTCGAGACCAGCCTGGCCAAGATGGTGAAGCCTTGCCTCTACTAAAAATAGATACAAAAATTAGCTGGGTGTGGTGGTGTGTGCCTGTAATCCCAGCTACTCAGGACGCTACAACAGAGAATTGCTTGAACCTGGGAGTCAGAGGCTGCAGTGAGCCAAGATGGCACCACTCCTCTTCAGCCTGGGCAACAGAGTGAGACTCTGTCTCAAAACTAAATAAGTAAATAAATAAAACAGGCACTGTAGAGTAAATTCCCTGTGTTTCCGAGATTCCCTGTTTATTTTTTGGATGTTATTGGGCATTTTGGCTAACCTTTCATGGCAGCAAGGTGCTCATCTGGAAAATGGGAATACCCTAGCATTTAACTCAGACTTACTGAATAAATATATGAAGTCACCATAGTGCCTAGCACAGAGTCAGCAATCAATAAATGTTATCTATTAATGTTAATTGTAAGAGAATAGTGAGAGTTTAACACTGACCTGTCTAGTATAAAGTTTTATTATTTAATTCAAAATTAAAATGATGGGCCAGCTGAGTTATTATTTTCTCTAAATTCATTTGGAAGCACTAGAATCACCCAAAGAGCCTTTAAACATTACCAATACTGAGTGCTTATGCCCCTATAGATTCTAATTTAATGGCCTGGGGTGGGGTCCAGAAATTTTTTTTAATGCTTTTCAAGAAATTTTAATGTGCAGCCTTGATTAGGCATCACTACAGTACACATGGTTATTTTCTTATTCTGTCTGTTTAAAAGTATCAAGCTGATTTAGTCAAAGCTTGTTGACTTCGCCAATTTTGCTCTCCCTTCTCTGGTGAAGGGCATCATTTCTTAGAGGAGAGCTCACCTAACGGACTACAATTCCCCTGGATGCTTATGGCCTTAATAATGGAGTGATTCCTAATCCATAGATATTCCACAGTCAGATGGAGGCATCATTTTCCAAGGAGAATCTTGGAATGCCTTAAGGAATCAGCAGGCATTGGAGTATCAATACATAAATTCAGCTCAGCTCAGACCCAGCACAGACATAAATAGGAACATTTGGAGGAGAATTTCTTTTTCTAGTCACCTATGAATGATGATTTTCAGCCTCTCTTATACAGCAAATTATGCTTTTCAATTCTTGTTATTCAGTGGCAGATAAAAGACATGGAAATAATCTAATTGATACCACTTTGGCAGTTTTCAGAAGAGAGATTTAAAAAGAAGAAAACTTGTTTGGTTTTTTCAATATTCCATATCTTAATAAAACAGAGGACCATACTATTGAATTAAAAGGTATTTTTGTTTCTCTTTCATATAAAAATTTGTATGAAATTAATATAAAGGCATTCCAACTGATTTACTTATTTCAGATACAGTCTTTTTATTCCATGTCTGCACACCCTCAAACTCACATCATGGGGCCTCGAAACTTTCACCAGGGTCCTCTCCTGGACTTTCTGTGCATGCAGGCCCCCTTCTGGGCAGGGCTGAGCTGTCACACCACCATCCTGAGGTTGACCCTCTGAAGCTATGACCGTATGGCCTGTGGCAGCTCCAGGCCTAGATCATGAGTTTGGAAGATTCTGACTTTGCTGTCTTGGAATTCAGTTGCCTAC
Source organism: Sapajus apella (assembly GCF_009761245.1). NCBI lineage: Eukaryota > Metazoa > Chordata > Mammalia > Primates > Cebidae > Sapajus > Sapajus apella. The sequence continues at coordinate 6,325,802 of NW_022437020.1, read as the reverse complement.
AAGGGTGACTGACCTCCTCTGCTAGAGACAGGCCATGTCCAGAGGCCCTGGAGGAGGACGTAACCCCTAGAGGGAGAGGCAAGGGCAGGACAGCCAGCCTCCTACTGACAGTGAGCACCAAGGCCTGGGTGCAGAGGCCTGCCTGGAGAACCTCCAATCCAACCCAGCTCGGCTGCCCAAATGAGACCTCCTTGTGAATAGTATGTACAGTGGAACCATCCAGGCCAACCACAAAAGCATGGGAAATAGAAAGTCCCTGTGGTTTTATGCCACTTAATTTGGGGGTCATTCGTTATATCTCAATTAATAGGTGAAACTCATGCCAGCTTCCTGATTTTAGGAAGAGCTGATTCAATTGGTCTGGTGCTCAGGATCACAAATATCTCAAATAATGCACATTGGTCCTCAGTCTCTAAAAATTCTATTGATGTTTTTCTTAAGAAACATAGTTCAGATGATAATCTTCTTAAACACACAGAAACACACACCACTACCACATTCACTAATAATAATAATAATTAACAACAACAACAAAACTAGTATATTGTGATTTACTTAGAGTGACCAGCTTCAGAAGGGAAATGAATAACTGTTTAGCCTCCATGCATGGCCTGACTATGAAAGAGGAGTTCCTAAACACAGATTGCACGTCTATTCTCTCAATACAGTTTACAGCTAGGTTGCATTAATACATATTCATCAATAGATCAGTTGAAAAACCCTGAGCTCTGTTCATTATACTGTAGGCCTGTGGTCAAAAGGTGTTTTTTTTGTTTGCTTTTGAGATCGAATCTCACTCTGCCACCCAGGCTGGAGTGCAGTGGCACAATCTCGGCTCACTGCAACCTCTAATTCCCGGGTTCAAGTGATTCTCCTGCCTCAGCCTCCTGAGTAGCTGAGATCACAGGCATGCACCACCACACCCAGCTAATTTTTGTATTTTTAGCAGAGATGGGGTTTCATCATGTTGGACCAGGCTGGTCTCGAACTTTTGGCCTCGGGTGATCCACCCACCTTGGCCTCCCAAAATGCTAGGATTACAGGCATGAGCCACTGCACCTGGCTAATGATTTTTTTTTTTAAGGTGACTTTGAGGAGAAGTAATGTGAAAAATGGAGCATTTCACAACACAGATTAGATGCCACATAAGATACAAAGCTAAGAGAAAGGAAACTTATTCTGGGCTCCAAAAATGTGGGGATGTCAGACTGAAATTAGTACTCATGTTTCTGATGAAAGGTCTCAAACTGAGTACTGTGGATTATTCTAGACCATTAATAACCACAAACTGCTTGGAATAACCATGGCAACGACCAGTAGCTATGTACAGTACAATCACCCTGATTACCATAGAATTAGCACAAAACAAATGTTTGTTCTTTTCCTAAATAGATGTATTATGATGATGATAACAGCTTCCTATTACCCCAGGTTTTCCCATCACCAGTCCTACTCCCAACAATGGAAAGATGACATCGTTGCTTGATATTCGTTTCCATTTCTTTCTTTCCTTAAATAAATTTTATTCTGTATATTTCTGTTTATTTTTTTCCTAAAGGACCCAGAGCAGTGCAGAGGGGAATGGGTGGCAGCTGACCTTTCATTCCCTTACCCTCTTGGCTCAGTGATACACAAGAAAACATAACACACACATTGATTCATTGATCACCGTCTGGGCTTGAGTAGGGGGGATGATAACCTTTAAAATAGTGCCTGGAAGCTTCAAATTCAAATGGCCAGCCTGAATTGCATGTTAATTGAAATCATGTAATTTTGGTGTCTTTGGTATCCACAGAGCATGGGCCCCGAATTCCATCTGCTCCCAACACAGAGAGGTAAGCATCCCCCAGCCCAGGGTGTTAAGTTACCTGCCTCTGTGCCGCCATTGTGTGTACCTCACAAAGGCACAGCCAGACCAGGTATCATTGAGCCAGGCCAGCAAGTGAAGACTGAAGTCTAGCCTCGGCCTCTCAGCTTGCTGGCGTTGTGAGCCATGACGACAGCTGGCACTTGGCTGTCCCCAAAACCCCCTTTCACGGTACCCAGCACCACGCTTCCACAGACGATTGTAGCAATTAGCTGCCGTGCGGCTGATGTACCCCGCAGAGGACTGTGGCTCATCTGACACATCTGGGCACAGAAAGTAATTGAAACAGCTGCTTCCGCCCATATGGCAGCAAAAGCTGGTTGTGCAAAGTCTGCTGCCTGGGCTGCACCAACCTCGGGCAAATTAGCCATCATTAATCCCCAGATCTGACCAGCATACGCAGAGCCACTAATCAAGACAGCTGGGGGGTGGGGGGAGGTGGCTGAGAAGGAGAGTCCCTTTAAGATTGCTAAATGGCATCCCAGGTTAAAAAAATAAAACACACACACAAGCACAAATTGCAGTCTTCCTCTTCCTGAACACTTTCACTCCTTCTGCCTGACGAGGACAGGCTGTGTCTGTTGGTGCTCATCGTTAGGAGATTGCTAAAATAGCAGCACGACTTTCTGGAAGTGTCATACTGCTCTATGCAAGCCTGGCATCCTGCAGTTATAAATAGCTAGTTGCGTGGAGAGTGAGAACACGGTATTGTGCTGTCATGGTGTGCTGGCTAGCCATGAAGCCCAGAGAACCACAGCAACTGGGGGCCTGTATGAGAAAGGGAAATAGCACCTGACTTGGTTAGGGGAGCACAGGCAGCTATGCCTGTCTTCTGCAAGGTACCATGCTGGCTTTGGGCAGGATTTGCCTTCCATCATACCACTGACCTCTCAGGGATATGCCTTCTATTATGACATGGAATTTTTAGGTAATGACTAAAAGTTAGTTGTTGCAAATGAGCCTTGTTTATAGGCAGAAGGCCACATGCCATCTGGCAGTAAAGGGTAGCTGTCTCACCTCGGACACAGACATTGATTGAAAGACAGGCTGCAGTTTCAAAGGACTGCACTGACTCAACTTCCACATTGTGGGATGGAATAGGCGGCTGTCTCATTTACATACCAGAACTGATGTCATTATTCTGAGGGCTCATGGTTATGCCTGACAATGCCCAATGTAGATGGTGTGGTGCATCTGGGCAGGGCGTGGCAGGGGTGATGTGTCATCCCAGAGGTGTCAGAAACTCATCCTGAGCAGTAGGGATAGTACAAGCACAGGGTGGATCTGCATGGTCCTGTCACTAACCCCCGAGGCCAGAGAGGCAGTCCAGACTTGGAGATTTCAGTTCTTCGAGAAATGGAAATGTACATAATGAATTAGATTGAACAAAAAAATATATAGCTGCTATTCGAGTCATTGTCCATTACTCTGAGGTAGTTGTTTTCTTCTTTGGTGAGTCTGGACTTCAGGCAGGTAAGAAAACTTCAGAGAACAACTTCATCCTGTGGTTTGGAAGAGACGGATGGGATGGAGAGCTCAGAGATAACTTGATGCTTCTTTTTCAATTCAGCATGTCAAACAAATCCCTCACGCCTTCTCGAGATCCATAAGGAGAAGGCTTTCCTGCAACAGAAACTCTCGTCTTCACTATACAGGTCCTGCAGACTTCTTCCTGATGTCCATGTGAGTTGATTCTACTTGCTTCTTTGGAGAATGTTAAAACCAAAGAGAAAGGGGTGATGATGGGGGGCACAGATCTGAAAATCTTCATAGTATTTATGTTTTTTCTAGAGGAGATGGTAAACTACTGGAGAATTTCAAGCAGTAGAGTGTTAAATTAAGCTTAACCTAAAGCTGCCTTCTTACACATTTCAAGTTTAGCCCGAAGGTCTCTTCTTAACACAGTGAGTTATAAACTAACTGGATGTGTAAATAGACTATAACCTACTCTCTTGTCAATCACTGAGTTTCTGCCAATCACAGGTGGCCAACTGTTCAAATGGGGTTCAAATAAGGCAAACACTGAACTGTAACCAATCCAGCTGTTTCTATATCTCACTTCAGTTTTCGGTATGTCATTCTCCTTTTTCTGTCCATAAATTTTATTTGACTGTGCACAGCTCCAGGCTCTGCCTGAACTTACTCTGGTTTGGGGGCTGTCCAATTTGGGAATTGTCGTTTGTTCAATTAAACAATTTTAAATTTAATTTGTCTAAGGTTTTCTTTTAACAAGAGTGAGTTTAGTTTAATGAAAATTCAAAAAAGGCTATTTTAGCAGAATATGCTGACTGCTGTGAAAATTGTAAAAAACAGGAGGAAGAAGCAAGACATGTTAGAAGGCTATTGTGATAGCCATGTAAGAGATGCGTGTGGCTTGGACCAGTTGGCCATGGATGTGAGTGAGGGTGGAATCTGGTTGCCTGTTGAAGGCAGAGCCCAAGGATTGTCTGAGGAAGCCCATGTAGGGTATGAAAGGCAAGAGTCAAGAACCACCCCAAGGCTTTTGGCTAAGGTTACTGAGTTTCTGCTCTGCTCCAGACTCTATGTTCAGCACTTTTTACTTATCTCACTCATTGAATCATGAAGCGATAGTGGGTTAGGTATAAAGATCTTCACCATGCTACAGAATTGAAGTAACTTGCCAAGGTCATGTCAGAGGAGCAGTGACAGACACAGGTGGAAACCTGAGACTGTGTTAATAGCACTCTAGACGTTCATCTTCGCTCTCCTCCTAGATGCCAAGGGGAGCGTAAAACTGGGAGCTAATTCTCAATGTTGGCTTGATTTTTCAGTCATTACTTGCCGACACCATCCCCTTTTCTGTTTCTGTGTCAGCTGCTTGTGTATGAGAACTGGGATGAGACGATTCTGATGCTATGCTTAGTTCACAGCCTCTAGTTAAGAACAATAAAAAATAACTTTGCCCAGTTGGTTCTGTTTACCTTTATAAAACTGGGGTCCCCACCCCCAGTAAGTTCTTTGTTTTTATTTACTACACTGATTATATAATATCCCCTATTTCCTTACATTTTCTTCCTCATGGGATAAAATTCCTGACCTAATCATGATAGAATGACTTCATCATTAGATAAATGTTTTCAAACATTATCTAGATAGTCACTGCTAGGACTTAGGTTGCTAAAATTTATTTTCTAGTGTGACAATATATCCCCACTGAGCTTAGGGTGATGTAGTCTGGAGTCGCATTTCAGAATTCATCAGATGCTTCTAAATGGACTGTTCCGTGGGGAGTTACTTGACAGCGTAGTAGTTAAGAGTCCATGTTCTGTAGTAAAACTGCCTGCCGTTGAAGGCTTGCTCTGCAATTTCTGTGTGGTTTTGGGTGAGTTACTTTACCTCTCTGTGCTTATGTTTCATCTTTTATAAAATAGAGATAAATAGTATCAATATTCGAGGGTGGTTATAAGAATTGTTGCCATGCATAACTTCCTAGTAAATATTAGCAGTTTTAAAATCATCATCATCATCATCACAACCATCATCATTAGATAACACAATCCTGGCAAAAATGTATCTTACCAAGTTGAGGTTGAATTGAAAACAGTCAACTGGAGATAAGTAATATTGACATTGCCTGCCTTAACCATTTAGATGTGCTTTCCATCTAAACACTGATATATTATTTGCATATATATCTTAGATAATTGCTAAAAACATATGCTTTTAAATTATGGATTTACAAGCAATTTGGGGACTATGACTAATTGTGATTCGGAGTTAATTATTGTCAGTCCAACTAAAAATTATGAAGCACTTTCCCAAACCCATCGGTAACATTTAGGAGACCCAGGGAAAGAGCACAGATGGAGGATAACATACCATATATTTAAATATTTAAAAGAGATTGCACCCTGGACTGTGTAGCCCATATCTGAGAATGACTGTTCCCTCCTGGCCTCTGGAATGGATATATGATCATTGGAACTGTACTTCATGCTTCATTCTCACTCCATGTGCTAGCAGTCCATTTGCCTTCTGCCCCTGAAACCAGAATGACCTTGACGACTGGTTCATAGCAATGAGTTATCTCATGGAGGCAAGAAGAGTCTGATGGTTTCAGATAGCTCTGGTGGTAGGAGCCTTTGGAAAAACAGGTCCACACAGCCCAATAACATACTCCAGCACAGATAACAGAAAAGAAATAGTCTTCCAGCAGACCCCAAAGGAATCTTACCTATTTGGCCTTGCTAGAAATTAACTGCAAATGAACTTTGGGAAGAAGAGTATAGGCTCCTTCCAATCCACCAACTAGGCTTTGCTCTTCCTTTTCAACCTAACTTTAGGTTCCTAGAATGGCTGTTTTCAAGAATGAGGCTAGAAAGACATTGAGGGAGAATTAGAATAGTGCAGCAGAAAGACAAGAAAATTCCCCTAACCTTTCATAGGTCTAATATTGCTTTGTCCTCCTACCTCTTTTGTTACAGTGGATGACATTTTCACTAGACAACATGCTTCCCTGTTTCATCTTCAGGATAGACTTATATTTTGCTTACTTGGTGTTTGTTGATTCACCAGAGTTTTAATTGAATTATCATCAGTATAGAGGCAGGAACTAACTTCCCCGTCATACATAACACACTCTGTGTATTCCAAGAGTGAAGAAAGACCTAATGCTCTACATGAGAAAGATTGAGTCAGAGCCAATTATCAAACCCCATTCTGTTGGCCAAGAGCATCTTCATTTTAGCTGTTCCTTTAGGGTGTTTGTGGATAAAACTTCTTCACTGGCCAGGTGTGTCATCCCAGCAATTTGGGAGGCTGAGGTGGGAAAATCTCCTGAGCTCAGGAGTTTTAGAGCAGGCTAGGCAACATAGTGAGACCAAGTCTCTACAAAAACATTTAAAAATTAGCTGGACATGGTGGTGTGTGCCTGTAGTCCCAGCTACTTGGGAGGCAGAGGTGGGAGGATCGCTTGAGCCCAGGATGTTGAGGCTGCAGTGAGCCATGATTGCACCACGCCACAGCAAGCCTGGGTAACAGAGCAAGACTCTTGTCTCAAAATAAAACAATAAAATAAAATAAAGTAAAATAAATAAAACTTTATTTATTTTACTGGAGGGCAGGGAATCACCTCCAGTGCAATATAATTTGCCTCTGCTCTGTGTGTGTGTGTGTGGGGGGGGGGGAATAGGGGTGTGTGTGTATGTGTGTATGAAATGATGGAACCTCCCAAATCAGTTAAGAGTTTTTATGGTGGAGTGGAATCTGAATCTGGGGATGGGGATGGATGGGTTACAAGTAACCATCTTTGCTTCTTCTAGTTTAGTATTTCAGAAAAATGAATGCATGCCTCAACAGTGTTAAAGAGGCTGATAAATTAGTTTTTTTTTTCTCTCTCTCTCTTTTTCTGCTAATATTTCGGGTTCCTTTTTTTTCATAGCATTGTGACAAATATGAGTAGGAAATCAATTCGTAGGGTAAAAAGACACAGCCCAGTTATTTCCTCTTTTAGTTATTTGTATCTTGCTTCTATTGTAGGCCCTTTAAAAGGTGATCTTTATAGATACTTAAAAGAGGAGAGTAAGCATCCCAATCACAAAGAACCTGCACATTGCTGATGTGCAGCAATGTATTCAGTATTATTTTGCAAATTTCCTCTGTGAAAGCTGATAAGTAAGCAGTTGAGTTGGAAAATGAAATCCTCTATTGACTTCAGACTCAAATTTTGTCTCAATTGCTGACAAAACATAACCAATCTTTTAGTTACTGCCAATAAAGATTATATGCTTTAGAAACAAATTTCTTATCTTATTTCCAAGTGTGTTTTTAACAGCCTAACAGGACAAGAGCTCTTGTCGATATTTTTACTTATTAGAAAGTACTCACTTTCTCATTGACGAAAAGATTTCAAGCTCTCACAAAGAAACAGTGTTTAAAATTTTTGATAAATATACGTATTACTAGAGTTCTCTGAAATATGCTGTGTCCTTGTTCTATTTTCTTATGTTTCAGGTCAGAATTGTGTAGTTTCTTGTTACAGGCTGGGTGAGACATACAGGGAAAAAGGTAGATGCACTGTTATTTTCCTATGTTTCTTTGATTTTTTCCAGTGATCTATAAACTAATATAAAGACCCTGAAGGAGTATACTGTGTTTCTGAGTGAATGAAGAGATAATAATTTAGAACTGACTGCGTAAGAATAATCATTAAACCAACATGGTTTTATTTCTTAAAATGGTGTTTGTATTAGCTTTTCCTCTAGTTTTTGAAATAATCAGTACTAAATATGGTCAGAGCAGAGTGATATAAATTACTTATCCCCGATGCTTCTTGAGTAAATGCTAACTAAAATCATCATTTCCCTAGGCACTTAATTGGAGGGGAAAGAGGCAAATGCAATGCCAGTCTTATGCATATTGGCTTCCAGCTTCCAAAACGCCTTTTGTGGGGTTGAGAGGGAGACTCTGAAACCGCACTTCTGCTTTGCCAGCTGCCCATGTTAGCCCCATGATAGGCTCTGCAAACAGTGGACAATAGAGAGTGAGGCTAAAGGAGGAAGAAGGTGCCACCTACTCTTGCCTGTTTGCCTCCTGTCCCTTTCAGCATCACTCCAACTATGGCAGCTGTTTCCTGCCCGTCATTTCATTCTTGACTCACAGAACAGCCTTATTGTATCCTTTTAGAAGTTTGAGCAGCAGCCTAGAGGTGTTTCTTCATTGGAGGTCTGAGCCCAAGCAGCACAAAGATCCTAACCTTTGCTCCCAAGTTCTGATATCTGCAAGGACTTCCCTTTTATTCCTTCAGATATTATCTTGGGTTGTTTAACTTGGTGCTGTCTTTTTGTTCTTTAAGTAACCCAGCACTCATGCTGTCAATTCCTTATATATTAAATTCTGGACACTGGTATACAGCAAGCTGTATATTCCTGATACTGTGGAGGTGCTGAGGGATGTAGGGGAGAAAAAAAACTTCCTTTTGAGGCAGGAGAGTAGGTTGGGGATGCAGGGAACCTAAGGCTGATTCACAGGGACTTCCTGGCACTGATCCTAAAGGGGAACCTCAGCTTTCCACCCCTAAGTGACAGGGCGAAGCTACTCCCTTAGCAAGAATGTTCTTCTTTTTCTGGTATAGGGAGGGTACCTTTCCTGTGCGAAAGTGTATGACCTCCTTTTAGGTAGAAAAGGGGAGGTTAGAGAGCCCTTTCTCCATCTGCTATTTCTTATGTGCAGTCAGCTCAAAATAATCAGCATGGCAAAGCAGCATACTTTGGGGTGATCTGTTCTGAACCCCATCAGGGTAAACATAAAAGATAATTATTACACTATCTAAAAAAACTGCTGAAGAGATTTTACACACACACACATGATTCCTCATGATTTCTGGTAGTTATGTTCCGTAAGTCACCATGAAATACTGAATTGGTGAGTATAGAAGCATTGCTTTTAGGGGAATGTTCCTTCAAGCCTTTAGTCACAATATCTTCATCAACAGATCAATGCATAGATGCACCTGTATATCGGTGCACCATGTTTTATGTATGTTTCTGTTTAAAAACACCTTGTCTAATATGTATTGTTGATCCATTAACATTGAATTCACAAACATCAGCACTGTATCTCTTAGCTGGATAATTCCTATCTAGTGTACATATTTTCCCCATGCGGTGCTTACGTGGCTGCCTTCCTGTGCTTAGGAACCCTACCCAGCACTTTAACACGGTGCTAGGAGGGGCACTTAAAACAATGAAATAGCCAACAAAAGGCACAAAAATGTGAAAACCACTGAAATACATGATGGAAAGAACTCTCATTTACAGTGTGAGAGCTGAAACAAGAAGATAGAGGATTGCTTTGTTCCAACTTAGTAGGGAACATGTGTGTCAGGTGACTCAAATTTTATTGCCACTCTGATAATATATGCAAAATACTGCAAATGTGCCAAAGTATCAATTCTAGGGTTCCTAACAAATATCATCAAGTAGGAGAGCTGTCAAGCACAGAAACTGTGAATAATGAGGATCTACTATGTATATATATAATCTCCCAAATGACCTCATAACTTTGAAACTGTATTAGGCCATTCTTGCCTTGTTGTAAAGAAATAGCTGATACTGGGTAATACATAAATAAAAGAGGTTTAACTGGTTCACGATTCTGCAGGCTGTACAGGAAGTATGGTGCTGGCATCTGCTCAGCTTCTGGAAAGGCCTCAGGAAGTTTTCAATCATGGCAGAAGGTGAAGGGGAAGCAGGCATCTCACATCGCAAAGGCAGGAGCAAGAAGCAGAGAGAGGTAAGATTCACTTGTAAATTATGAGATCTCATAGCAGCTCACCCAAGCACCTGCTATCAGACCCTTCCTCCAACACTGGGGGGATGAGATTTCAGCGTGAGATCTGGGCAGGGATAGACTTCCAAACTATGTCAGAATCAGATGAACTTTTGTTTTCTGCTCATTTCTGCTCCTGACATACCAGTAAGAACTTCCATTGTCTTGCGATGTCATCCTCCAAATCCCAGTATTTTAGGGAGTGACAAAAGAGTTTTCTAGGGTAATAATGAAGTCCGTACATCTAACCTACATTTCCTGTTCTCTGCTTGCAGCATTGTTTGATGGGATTCTATTGGTTTTACTGGAGGCATTAGTCACCATGAGCAGGAAAATGATGATTCCCCTGATTCTCTCAAGATGCAATGTGCTAGGGTGCTATGCAGAAGTCAGGTGAAGGACCACACTACTAGTCTGTGCTATTAGATGTTTAGTTGCATGGTAAAATATAAGCTATTGGAATTGAGAAACTTAAGAAACTGCTTTTCTATAGACCTGTGTTAGACTGGCTGCCTAAAATTTACCAGGCTGTCTTTAACAAATGCAGGTTCTGGGGGCATTTTTGATTGCCTGTCTAACTGTTATTTCCCCACATTGCTCCTTGGCAGCAAGGTGGCTCTATGCTTTAGGTGACTAGATTCTCCCCAAATCCAGTGTAGACAATCAGTGACAAATTGTGTTAATTAAATTTCTTTAACCAGGGCTTTTTTTATTTTTTTGTTTTAAGGAATGGGCTATGATACAATTCTGGTCAAGGGGAAGTGAAGGTGAATCAAATGGGGAGACTAAGTGCTAGGGAAGGGGCCGTTTCTTTCGTTGTGGGCATGCTGTATAAAGATGTGAACTGCAGCAGCCATCCAGCAACCACGAGGGAGCAAGTCTGAGGACAGAAGCTAGCACCATGAAGATAGTGGGGAGGAAAGTACCTGGGTCCTTGGCAGTACTGCTGAGTTGTTTCACTAGCCAGTACCGAAATGCTTTCCTGGATATTTCATGTGCTAGTAAATCACCTTCTTATTTTTATTTTTTTGAGGTGGAGTTTCACTCTTGTTGTCCAGGCTGTAGTGCAATGGTGCAGACCCGGTTCACTGCAACCTCCACCTCCCAGGTTCAAGCCATTCTCCTGCCTCAGCCTTCCAATTAGCTGAGATTGCAGGCACCCACCACCATGCCCGGGGTTTCACCATGTTGGCCAAGGTGGTCTTGAATGCCAGACCTTAGGTGATCTGCCCATCTAGGCCTCCCAAAGTGCTGGGATTATAGGCTTGAGCCACCAAGCGTGGCCATAAATCCCTTTCTTATATAAACCATTCAATGGATCTTCTTTTACTTTCACTCAGTAGTATCTCAGTGGATTCACAGATTTATCAGTAGAGGTCCAGATTCAGTAAGTGTAGGATAGAGTGTTCCCATGAACTTGTGATTTTGAAAAGCTCCTCCTGACTTTCTCATGGGCAGCCTGGAGACTGTTTTTGTAAGATTATTAGCCTGGGTTGAAACCAGAAGCGCAACTTTGTACCCCATAGATTGGCATGGTTCCCTCCTTTACCTAAATCTGTCCCTGGCATTATAATTAGATCTTTAGTAGTAAGGGTTGGATGTGGACAGTTTAAAAAGAGCCCCAAATTCAAAGTCTTTAATCCAACCTAGAGCACAGAACTGTTCTTTCATCCACTTTCCTCATCCCACCCTGCTCCTCCTATGCTTCTAACCAGGCCTCTACTCCAGCATCTGGAGGGGCAGACCCCTTGAAGACCATGATTCTTATTCAGAAATGATGCACAACTCCTTTTTTAAAAAATGTGTCTTTTGGTTGTGGTGCCTCATGCCTGTATTCTCAGCACTTTACGAGGCCAAAACAGGAGCATCGCTTAAGGCCAGGAGTTCTAGACCAGCCTGGGCAACATAGTGATACCATATTTCTCCCAGAAAAAAAAGAAAGAAAGAACGAAAAATATGGCTTTATACAGTATGTTTTCCTAACAACCCTTAGATAAATTGTTTTTCTTGAGAACTTAAACACAGTAAAATCCTGATAGAATAGAAATAATTATAAAATAGGTCTCATATCCTGAGATTCAGCTAAGACAGAGTTTGCAAATGCACCTAAGCTGTTTTAAGTCTGTGGTGAAATGAGGTAAAAATTCTGCCATTCTTCATCAAACTCATTTCAGCCTTTACAATCTTCTTCCCTGCCCTTATGGCTTCCCAATTATCTAGCCTCTTTTTGAACCTTCAAGTTTGGACATTGCATTCCAGCTCAACATGTCATCCCCTTGGACTTAATTCTGCTATTCAGCAATTGGCTTCAGCAGCATGTTTTTCTCTTTTTCTGATCATTGTGAATTTAGGTGATATAGGGTTATTTTTCTTAGAGGGTGTATTTGGATGGCAGACAAATTGCAAGAATGGAGACACCAGAGCTTAGGACAATCTCAAATACATGTGTCTTTTAGAATTGTGCAAGAGCCCCAAGACTTCAAGAAAGATGTTTATATCTCCTTGACCACTATTAAGAATATTGGCTATACTTACAAAATTCATGAGAATTTTCATAGCAGGTTAACATTTATTTTTTGCAGGGAGATGTCAACAGCCATTCCATTTCTCAAATCATAAGTGGAGCCTCAGGAGTGGTCCAAGAGTCAACCAAAGCCACATCGCTTGATAAAGCAGAGTGAGTATGAGAGTCCAAGTCTTCCAATTCTGGAGGCTCCACCAGATCACTCATGTGGAAATGAGACAGCCCAGAGCCAGTCAGGCCATTGTTCTAGTTTCTAAATCTAGTTTCCCCAGCAAATGCAGGCTAGTTCAGGAAGCAATGAGATAGAAATATATTGCCTGTGCATTGTATCTTAATTTATATAAAAAGATATATTGAATGTAAAGAAGTTCCTGTAAGGTGATAAACTAGTAACTTCCTGTAAGGTGATAAACTAATAACTGTCACCGTGTCCATCTTTCTACTCTATTACCATGAACTTTGGTAAAAGTTACAAATACGGATGGTATGTCTGCTTCAAATATTCCAATACAATTTAAGAAGTAGTTTGTCAAACCAACACATGCTTGGATTTTCCCAACTCAAATTTACCTTGTAGCTTATTCTCAGTTATCAAATGAAAATTTTATTATAGATGCTTTCTCTTATCACCTGTTGACTTAGGAATTGCCTGCATGTGTAACAGATGGAATGCACACTGCCTCAGCCCCTGTCCTTCACCTAGTAGAGAACCTAGCTGTGCAGGTGGATGATGTCACCTGCTAATCCCACTTACTTGTGTTACTCCTGCGGTAGCCCAGGGCTGTTTCTGGGCTCCATAGTATCCGTAGCTCCATCACTCACCATCCTCCCTGCCACTCCCTCCTGTGCTTTCCACACATTCAGCATTCGACTTGCATCTAAGAATGCAGGACCTTGACTCTGACATGCCTCTGGCAGTCATGTTAGAGGGGAAAGTTCTCTCCTTCTTACCCTCTGCTTCCACTCTACCTCTGTATTTGCATTTGCTGAGTGCCTGTAGTTGCCTCCTGCACCTAAGACTGATTTTGACTTCCTCGTTTTGAACCATTATTCCTTAGGCAAGGCTCGAATTTACCCTCTGGCTCTTCTTGCTGTCCCAGGCCATAGTTATGTTCCATTTGGGTTAAACTCATAGGCTCATGGTTTCTTCTCATAATTAACAATATTTCCTGCTTAGATGATGACATTCTCTGTGGCCATATACACGCTATCTTTCTCTCTTACTCTCTTCCAGCTTGGGGATACCTTTTTCCCTCTCTTTAATGGCACGGATTTTCTTGCTGGTATAACATGTAACAATATTACATATTATATGTATCTGTAAATGTTTACAGATTAATGTGAAGGATAGATACAGATATGCAAATCAGAAACATAGCTTTTGTCACTTATGTGCCAGATTTTTCGTTTGGCGTGTGTCTCCTTACTGCTATGTGCATTGACTCCTCGTTTCTGTATGCTATACTGACTTGGCCACAGTAGCTACTTAAAAAATGTTTATTGATACTGACTAATAAGGATGAGACATTTAAGTCAGTAAGTTCTGGCAAATTCATTTTTATTGGATTTTCCTCATTTGGAACCAAATATTCATAATATTAAAATGTTTAGTTCTGGAGATATGAAATTCACTTAGATTTTTAAAAGTCTGTAAGTGAAGGAAAACAGTTATTTTGGGAAAAGCTGGTTTAGATGGGAGGAAATGAGATGCAATTTGGGAGAGAGAAAGGAACATTGCAAACTCGAAGGAACTGTGCTTAAGGTTAAGAGATACTCAACTAATCTGAATACACTTGAGTAGTCTCTTCAGTAAAGTTTCATTTGTAGATTAATTTTGCAGTTTACTAATTTAGAAAAGTGACATAAATTATTCTTTGATACTAATAATATGTTGTTCCTTTTCTAGTCACTTATATCTTGTTTGCTAAGATCTCAAATTTTCTCTTCATTGATGAATATTGTTCTATTTTGCTGGCACTATATTTTTGATATGATAGTGGATACACAGTGGCATTTCGGTAGGCCAAATACTGATATAAATACTGTTTTAACATCACTTTTTTTCCAAGCTAATATTTTATTTTTAAAATGTGGGAGACACAACATTCCATATCAAAAGAAAAGGGTGTGTTCATTGAAGTAGATTGTAAGAACATTTACCTTGATGCCAATCTCCAATTCAAACAATTGTTTTCCTATCCATTCATTCCTCTCATATGACTCTTTATAAGTCTGCTTTTATATCTTTGCTGGGTTATTTTTATGTTAGCTTTTATGTCTGTGCTTATTGCCCAGTGGTTTCAGGAAGGCTACTACAACTCCAAATATTATGTCTACATTACAGACAGAACAGAATAAAGGCTTTTCTTTAAGCTCCATTTAGAAGACTTCACTTATCCGTCATCAATCATATCTAGGCCCATGGCAACCACTAGACCTATCACTGGTCAAGGGAAAGGAAAATACCAATGCTTAGTCTAGACACTCTCAGCAGGCATTGAAGTAGATACGTGCCTTCTCCAAGATCAAGACATTTCCATAGCTACGTGAACAAAACAGTTTTGTTTTGATTTATTTTAGTTTTTTAATTTGTAAAGAAGTAGAGGGATAAGTATAGGTGGTACAAAGAGTTTAGCCAACTGAAAAGTTAAAGGAAACAGTCCACGCAATTTTTCTCTTATTTCTCACACAAATTGCAAGTTTGGGGGTTCCCCATAAAACATGCTCACATTTGATAATAAACTGGAAAACTCACAGAAGTTGCTGAGAACTGTTGTACTTCTTTATTACACAGAAAAACAATACAGATTAAAATGAGACAAAGGAAGAAGCACACAGGGCAAAGTCCAGGGAGACACCAAATGTGAAGTGTCCTCATTGCTCTACTCTGTGGTGTCAGGACAACATCACTCTCCTGGCATTGATGTGTGATAGTATGCCCAGAGAATTGCCAACCAGAGAAGCTTACCTGAGCCTCAGTGTCCAGAGATTTTATTGGGGCTCCATTATGTACGCATAATTATTTACTCAAATGGCTGCTCTTAGTGTCTAGTTTCCAGCCCCTCTGGGTGGGACCCAAAGTTCCCACCATAAATCTTATTCTTTTAATTTCTCATGTGGCTAGTTCCCATCCTAAGACTATGGGGTATGGCCAGCCGCATCTGAAATCACATTGTTAAACAATCTAGTGTGTCCCAAGAGCCACAAGGAAACAAAGATATTCCCATTAGGTAGGACATTCCAAGGATTTAGAGGTTACTTTCAGGAGCCAAGAATAAAGGTCAGACCTTTATTTGTGCAAGGTTAAATTCTTTACTACGTATGTGGACAAAAGATAGTATTCAAAGCAAATTTTGTTGAAAACATTCAGGAATACTTGGGGAAATGATAAAACTGAATGAGGTGACTTTTTTTTTTTCAAGATCTCAGGACCTGAAGATTTAGTAATTTAAAAATTACAAGAGGTGAGTCCATTCTCTATGCAAGAATTTTCCCAACTCTTCCTTACATAATATATATTTCTAGAGATAATGATACTTCATGTGAAAGGGAAAAGTATGGTGAAATACAGTTGAAAAAAACTGGGCTTTACCAAAGTTAAGCAAGTCTCTATACCACCGGATTCTCTTTGGTCTTTAATATGCTGATACAGCAGTTCTCAAATTTTTGGTCTTAGGACACTGTACATTCTTAAGAATTATTGACAACCTTAAAGAACTTTGGTTTAGGTAGGTTTTAACTTATCTGTTGATATTTATTATAATAGAAATTAAAATAAGAATTTGTATGTTTAGTTATTAATTCATCTATGAGTAAAAATAAACACATTAATGCTAACATAAGTAATTTATTCTTATAAAAATAACTGCATTTTCCAAAACAAACAAAAATTAATAAGAATAGTTATATTGCTTTCTATTTTTAAAAATTACATAGTGTTTAAACGAGTAGAAATCAGTTCAGGCCAGGTGTGCTGGCTCACATCTATAACCCCAACATTTTGGGTGGCCAAGACCGGTGGATCACTTGAGGCTAGAAGTTTGAGACCAGCTTGGCCAAGATGGAGAAACCCTGTCTCTATAAAAAATACAAAAATTAGCCAGGTGCAGTGGCATGTGCCTATAATCTCAGCTACTCAGGAGGCTGAGGCAGAAGAATTGCTTGAGCCCGGGAGGCAGAGGTTGCAGTGAGCTGAGATGGCATCACTGCACTCCAGTCTGGGTGGCAGATTCTGTCTCAAATAAATAAATAAATAAAATCAGCTATGTTATCATATCTGTTTCTGTATTTGACCTGTTAAAATATATTATTTTAGTTAAAATATATAAAGAAAGTCTAGCCTCACGCCTAAATGTAGTTGGGACAAGACAAACCATTTTAATAGGTTTGGGATAATTTCAGATATGATTTCTAAATAATATACTAAAACTTTATAAGTCACAGGTTCTTAAAACTTAGTTACAATGTAGAATTTTAAAAATCAATGCAATATTTATATTCTATACTATTAAAATCTATTATTTTATCTTGTACTTTAAATGGTTCTTTTACTCATGCATTGTTTTGTAACATTATGTGTTGGTTGTTTGAAAAAATATTGTATTACTAAGTTAGGTAAATCATCCAAATATTAACACATTTCAGTATACAACATCAAATATTTATATTTCTTAATATCAACATCAGTCTGATCAAAAAGTTTTTAAATATCAAGAAGCTGTCAAGATCAAGAAATAAGATTTGCAAGCTTAAACTTACTTTTTCTCAGGAGCAAAACCATTTCACTATTAGTTTTCCTTGAAAACTACAGGCTCACTTAGCTTATCATCAAGAAAATATCTGCCAAATATCCATGTTGAATTACCAAGAGTTTTTCTACCTTTTTTTTTTAATGAAAAACTGATGTTCCATTTAAAAAATGGTTAATTCATCTTGCGATTCAAACAGTTCCACAAGTGATCCTTTTAAAAAACAAACAACAACAACAATAAGAACAAAATGTTAGGGAAGCAGGAATCTAGGAAAGCCAGAGTGACGTTATTTTAAAATCAAGTCCATCTTGAAACCGACAAGGTATATTCCTGCCAGTCATGACCCATGGACCCAAGATGTTTACAGGTAAAGAATCAGTTTGCTAATGCCTGCAAATGCTCCTACAACAACAGAAAGTCCAGATGTCCCAATACCCATAACAATATATGTTTTCAAGAAAACTATAATTATGCTTTGATGTACTTACACACTAAAATGTCAAGGATAGTTTTCTTTGAATCAATAGAATAATACATTTTGTCAGGCTGTCAGCCCACCCACATACAGTTTAATCTCACAGCCTAGTTTAGTCTTTAGATAGACAAGACCCTTATATAAGAAAAACTTAAAGCAAATATGGTGCATTCCTTCACTTGCTTTCTGAGGACGTTCTACTCCGTAATGAAATAGCTTTCAACAAATGATCTCTCTTTACTGCATTCTGCGACTTTCCTTGAATTCCTTCCTGCATGAAATCCAAGAACCCTCTTTTGGGGTTTGGATTGGAACCCCCATTTCTGGCAAAAAAAAAAAAAAACCCAAAACCCCAAAAAACTCAACACATTGTATTTTAATACACAGAAGTACTTTGGTGTGTGTCCCATTTTGCCACTTTTCAGTATCAAGTATTAAAAAGACACACATTGGCTGGGCATGGTGACTCATGCCTGTAATCTGAGCACTTTGGGAGGCCAAGGATGGTGGATCACTTGAGCTCAGGAGTTCAAGACTAGATTGGGCTACATGATGAAACCCTGTCTTTACTAAACACACACACACACATACACAACACACACGCATGCACACACACACACACACACACACAATTTTCTGAGCATAATGGCACATGCTGGGGTCCCAGCTACTGGGGAGTCTGAAGGTGGGATCCCTTAAGCTCAGGAGGCAGAGGTTGCAGTGAGCCGTGATCACACCACTGCACTCCAGCCTAGGCAACAGAGCAAGACCTGACTCAAAAAAAAAAGAGGAAGAATAAAAAGAAAGTTTTAAAAGAGTTACTTCGAGGTGATGGATACAGTAATTATCCTAACTTGACCATCCTACAATAAATACATGCATTGAAACCTCCCACTGTACCCCATAAATGTATAAATATGTACGATTATTATGTATCAATTTTTAAATAAAACATTAATTAGTGAGAAAAACTGAAGAAAGTCACCAGTTCCAGTCACACCGAAAGGCTCAAGGTAGGGGATTGGACGAAGACATGAAGACTGGTCAGTGAAGGCTATCTTTGAAGTGTTTATATTCCCATTTCTGAATGTAATTGTGAATTCACATTTATGTGAATGTAAAGACAAATTACATTTCTTAATAATTCATGAGTTACAGGAGAAATTATAATGGGACTTAGTGATTTAGAAATAAGCAGTAAACTACGCAAAAATAATTGTTTTATATAATAAAACTTGCAAATGTAGCTGTAAGAGTATCTTTTGAATGAAATCTAAATGATATATGCTTACATTAGAAACCAAAAAGGGCTAAAAATGAATGAGCAAATATAAGCCAAAAATTTCTTATGTCAAGAATCAATTTTTTAAAAAATAGGGTGAATAAAAACAAACTAAACAAACAAAAACATAACAAATAAACAGTAGGTTCTCTGAAGGTATCAGGCTCAGATGGTTTGCCAAAGCATAAAGGAAAAATGTAATCTTTATATTTACAATAATTCAGAAACTAAACTAGAAATATAGCCAATTCTGGCAAGGTATTAAAAATGATTTATCACAAACAAGTAGATTTTAACCCAGGCATGAAAGAATGGTGTAATATTAGAATGCCTATTGATATAATTACTAAATGACCAGATTAAGGCGAACATTAAAATCTCAATAGATAAAGAAAAAAGTCATTATATAATATTCAACACTATTGATGATAAAAACTTTTAGTTCACTATAAGTGGAAAGGGACTTTTTCACTTGGTTAAAGGGGTTTCTATTAACACTATAAAACACGTAAAATTCTTAAGATTCAACTGCTAAGTCAGGAACAAGACAAGGATCCCTGTTATTACTGCTACTAATCATCATAGTGTTGGATGTTCTAGATAATGCAGCAAGATTAATAGAAGAAATAGATATTAATATTAAAATGGCAGGTTTGACGTTATTTGGAAATACTGCATATATTTTTTGACACAAGGTCTCTCTGTTGCTCAGGTGGGAGTACAGTGGCATGATCATGGCTCAATTGCAGCTTTGAATTCCCAGGCTCAAACAATCATCCCACCTCAGCCTCCCAAATAGCTGGAACTATATATGTGCACCATCATGCCTGGGTAATGTTTAAAAATTGTTATGTTGTGATGGGGTCTCACTTTGTTGTCTAGGTTGATCTCAAACTCCTGGGCTCTCGCTTCCCAAAATGTTAGGATTATAGGTTTGAACCACCACACCTGGCCAACAATATGATTTTCTAATATAGAAAAATACAAAACAGTCTAGTCAAACTATTAAGATTAATGAGGAAGCTCAGCAAGCTTGTTAGCTATAAGACCATCATAACAATAATATAAAACCTTGTAAGTGTCCTATATATCCCAAATTACCAATGAGTTCCTTAGTCCCAAATCTAACAAGAGAAAAATTCTAAATTAAGAAGAAGTATTATGTCTGAGTAGGAAGTATTATAAATAGGTAATCCTATCTAATTAGGTTTATAAAATAAATTATATGACTGCTAAAATCCTCAAAGGATTTTTTGTTGGATTGGCCAAATTGATTCTAAAATATTAGAATAAATAAACCAATAATAGAAATCCCAGGAGCAGACCCAGTTATACATATGACCTTGATATATAACAGAGGTAGCTCTACAAACTAGTGCAGAAATGATGGCATATGTCATATGTAGCATTGGGTCCACTGGATATTCACATTAGAAAAATAATTAGATGCAACAGAATTTTCAAATGGATTGCAGTTATAATTAAAAACAAGTAAATCTTCCAAACCTTTAGAAAATATAGAAGAATCTATTGATAATATTTGCATAGAAAACATTTTTTAAATAAGATACAAAAGTTACAAAGAGAAATTAGGATAAATTCGACTCACAAAAATTGTAAAATTCAATGTAACAAAACCATTAATAAAAGTTGAAACAAAGCATTATGTTGGCAATATCTATTTGCAACACCAATCACAAGTAAATGACTGGTGGGATCAGGTATATGAGAATACTTAGTATCAAAAAAGAACAAAAACAATTTAAAAAGTGAAATAATATAAGGCTGTAAAGATGTCCACAGAGCAATGCTTATAACAGTAGAATATAGTAAGTAACCTGAATATCTCTCAAATGTATGGAATAATGCACAGCAATCAAACCAAATAGATCGTGCATATATATGTCAACATCAACATCTTAAAAAGCAAATCAGCACATTAACATCCTAAACAAACAAAAACATAGTATTGACTAGAAATGCTAAGCTGTAGAATGAAATATGGAATGTAGCAAACTTGTTTATATTAAAATACCTAACTAATACTAATGCAAATGCAGATGTATTAAAATATTTTAAATAACACATGGGCAAAATAAGTATCACATTACTTTTGCAGAGAAAAAGAGGACTAAGAACAGGGTGGAGCCTCTTCTTGCTTTGACTTTGATGTAGGAGATAATTGTAAGGAGTGTGTTCAATTACTGATATCAGTGGTTCAGCCCATAGATTCCTTTGCCCATTTTTCAGGGATTGTCCACATCGGGGGAGAGAGGATGGGTGGTCCTAGAATATCAGATGGTTGCATTCAGATGGCGCTCAGATGGGTGCATCCAGATGTTGGTGCTTGCTGTTCACCACCACATCTTAGGAGCTTCATTCTAGATGGCTGGGTTGGAATTCACCCTAGACACAGTTCTTACTCTTAAATGCATCGTGAATCTAAAGTGAAACAATTTTCTTGAATCATCTGAACATCAGATTGAGTCCCTCATCTCCCTGGATCCTACGTGAGCAATCTTATCCCTATACAAGGCTTCCATTGACAATCTGTTTGACTTCTCAAGAATTTTCCAATGCTCAAAAATATATTTTTGTATTTTTTCAGGAATTTTCTATACCATTTTTATTGTTAACCTACAAGGGAGATTTAAAAAAAACTTTTCTGAGAAAGATCATCTATAAATGAGAACATGCTTATATGTGTATAAATACTTAACTTCCACTGGGGCCTGATGGAGAGGGGAAGAGTGAATGGATGGGGAAGGTGGGATGGAGAGTACTGCTAGCATGCTTTGACCATAAGCATCATTAAGGTGTTGGTAGAAGAAAATTCCAAGTTTAACTGTTATGGGGGTTACCTTCCCATGACACCCTTTCTGTATCAAAAACATACAGGATAAATAAATATGGCCAGCCCCACATGACGTGACTTAGTTTCCCTGTTAAGCTCCTGGTATGATACTTCCATTTCAAAAAGAAGACTGGAGATTTACCACTCTGAAGGGAAACAGAGGAAGGTGATGGCATAGGTCAGGGATGGGCAAACTTCCACTGCTTCCACTGTGAAGGGCAAGACAGTAAATATTTTAAGTCTTGGGTCATTTGGGGGCACCCAGGTTCTGGAAGAGAGAGTTAATTTGCTCTTTGCTTTTTTTGTTCCATTCAGGACCTCAGCTAATTGGATGATGCCCACCGTATTGGGGGAGGATCTTCCCCACTCAGTCAATCAACTCTTATGTCAATTTCCTCTAGAAACACCTTACAGACACACCTGAGCAGCGAAGTCATTCTAATCTAAACCACCTGGATTTTCCTTACAGCAGAAGAGAATCAGTCAGTACCTACTGAAGCACTGAGAATGATGATGTTTTCCCAGCTACCTGGGTATCTCTTAATTCAGTCAGGTTGACACTTAAATCAACAGTCACAGAACTTTAAAAAAAGCAATTTTTTTTCTGAGTTAGGGAATGTAAAGAGAAATTGTATAAAATTAGCTTTTAGTTTAAAAAAAAGGATGCAGAAATAAAAGAGTCTATCTCCAGCTGGCTGAAGGCCGGGGAAGAAAATTATCTGACAATGTTATTTGGGAACTGCAGGGCAAATGGTTTCTAGAAAGACTCATTGAACATTTGCAGGAAGAGAAGCATGTGGAAGTCAAATCATATTTGTGAAAGGAGTGGAGTAAAATGCAGAGCTTTACTTTTTTTTGTCATGCAACAGGATTCCATCTGAAATGAAACTTTGAGCCATCACCTTTCCCACTCAGACCTGTTCCATTTTCACAATGTGGCCTCTTCGGTGAGCAAAATCAATAATGTGTCTGTCTCCAAAGCTCTGGTTGTGATATTTTTAAAACTTATCATGACTTTCATAAAAACAGCAATAAATGTCCTGATAAATGTGCAAATCTAGATAACATAAGGATATTTTCTTAAACTGGCTGAGGGCAATCCCCAATTTGGCCATTTACCTCTGTGGATCAGATAAGCTATGACTTATATAAACTCTAAGATTTAGTTTGCCAAGAACAGCTTCAGCAGACTAGAAAGTTATGATCCACAATTAAAGTGAGAATTATAATTTGTTTAGTTATTTTTTCTCTTATGTGAATAAGTTCAGTCAATATAGCATTTCTGTCCTTTCGTAATTTTAGCATTGTGGATCACCTCATGATTGCTAAAGTCTTTGCAGGAACTTTCATATGGCTGTGTGGTGTATACTGAATGCATATTCAGAATAAAGACAACAAAGGCAAGAAGAGGCAAGCTGGAGGGGTGCTGTGAAAAGGAGAGAAAGACAGGACCAATGACCTTATTTGAAGTCCTAGATTCAGATATCCCTAAAACCAATTTAGACCTTGGAATTCTAGTTATATGCACTAATACCAGTTATTGAGATATAGCTGACATTACAGTATAAGACACCCAGATAGTAAGGGCATGGTTTGGTGCATTTTGGCAAATGTATACACTCTTGTAACCCACAACCTCTTTCAAAACATAAAATATTTCTATAATCTTGTAGAGTTCCTCCATGAACATCTTACAGCAAACCCCCTGCTATGCCCCAGAAGCAACTATTTTTCTTATTTGTACGTCTATTGGTTAGTTTTGCTATTCCTCAACTTCAAATAATAGAATCATTGAATGGTTTTGCTTCTATTTTCTTTTGTGTCTATCTTCTTTGACTCAAGTTTTTTAGATTCATATATGTTTTTTGCATATAGCAATAGTTACTTTTATTGCTGAATTTTAACTTACATTATGGATATGCTGCAATTTGCTTATCTGTTTATCTGTTGATTGACACTGAGCTATTTCTGAGTTTTGACGATTTATAAATGAAGTTGATGTGAACATTCTAATATCTTTGTACAAGACTTTTTGTGGACATACTATTTTTATTGGTGAGGACTGTAAATACCTAGTGGTATAATTTCTGTTTCATGGGGTAAGCATACAAATTTATTAGAAAGTGTCAGTTTTCAAATGAGTTGTACCTAATCTTATACTCCTCCAGCAACATATATGTGACAAAATTTGGTATTGTCAGTGATATGGTTTGGCTGTGTCCCCACCCAAATCTCATCTTGAATTGTAGCTCCCATAATTCCCAAGAGTTGTGGAAGGGACCCAGTGGCATAATTTAATCATGGGGTAATTTCCCTCATACTGTTGTCATGGTAGTGAACAAGTCTCATGAGATCTGATAATTTTATAAGGGGTTTCTCCTTTTGCTTGGCTCTTGTTTCTGTCTTGGATGCTGCCATGTAAGACATGACTTTTGCTTTCTGCCATGATTGTGAGGCCTCCCCAGCCACGTGGAACTGTGAGGGTATTAAACCTCTTTTTATTTATAGATTACCTCATCTTGGTTATGTCTTTATCAGTGGCATGAGAAGGACTAATACAGTCGGTTATGTAATTTTAGGTATTCTCTCTATAAAAGTTATTTGCCTATTTAAAAAATTAGGATTGTTTGTATTTTTGTAATGTTTTATGAAATTCTTGTATGTGATAGATATAAACTCTTTGTCAGACTCATGAGTTACAAGTATTTTCTTTCAGTTTGTGACCTCTCTGTTTATTTCCTTTATGATGGCTTTTGATGGTTGGAAGTTTTACATTTGATGAAGTCCAATAGTAGTAGACACTATTGGTGTCTAACTCAGGTCTTCTTTATTAATGGTTCTCCCATTCCTCAGGGAATGTTACTTTGTCTGTTAAAGGCTTATGGCAATAGCCTTCTAGGGAGAACTGACCTTAGTCAGTGGAAGCCATCTCATCTAGAAACAGCTGGGAGTCCAGGTGCTCTTCTTGACCTAAACATGTCTTAAAGGTCCCACCTCTCGGTATAATCACAATGGCAATTAAATTTCAACATGAGTTTTGGAGGGGGCATTCAAACCACAGCAGACACCAAGTTAAATTTGAATTTCGTATCTACAATAATTTTTTAATAAATATAGTCCACAAAATATTTGGTACATACTTATACTAAAAATTATTAATGTATAAATGAATATGCCCTACTTTATGAATATTTAGTATTGCATCCAATACAAATGGGCCTCATGTATTGTATCTGAGAACCTATTTCCACCTGACTTACTGAATTCTGATGTTCTGCATCTTGTCGCTGCCTTTCGTCTGACCTTCTCCCATCTCATCTTTCCAACTACTTGCAAGATGAAGCTTTCCAAACCTCTTCACTCTGATGTCTTAGTTTTCCTCTCTGGGAAGCTGGAATGGACAATTCACACTCTTATCACAATCTTCGACTCTCTTGGCTGTCAGCTACCAAGCAACTTGATTATTTTTAAAACAGTGTTCCACTTCTGAGGTGCAAATTTGATGTTATTGACCTGTCAGAACAGACAGAGAGGTGTTGTGACTTCCTGACTCTCTTCAGCAGTGGGAGTAGGTTTAGGTCAATCAGCTCATATCCTCACACCTGAAACTCTGTGACTAGGACTCCAGCTGCCACCTTTGACTACTAGACAGTGCAAAACTATCAGACTTTGGGGAAATTTAATCTGTGATCTTGACACCATAAGGATAAATTTGTGAGCCACTGGGAACACACCTCCCCTAACCTGCACACAGGCATTACAACCCTCAGCCATGGAGTGGGAGTACTGTGGAACTCTCCATATGGATTATGAAAAATGCAAAGTGAGGAGGGCAGGTGTGGAGGGAAGATCACAAGCCCATGGCTCGTTCTATGGTAACACTTTTTTTCTTTACTGGGAGACAAGGATTTTTAAAGTGCAGATGTTGCCTTAGCATGAAGCATTGCCTGACTCTCTAAGATGCAATGAACCGAATGCAGAATCACAAAGGTAAGAAGCTAAAGCTTCATTATGGATTCTTGGTGATAGAGGCAGATTTCTTACAAAGCCAACAAAATACAAGGCCCTTCTTTGATGAGTCCCTGTGATTCCTGGAGGTGCTTAGGGTTGAGGTCCTCCTGGTGAAGAGGAAGCCAATGTGCAGTAAGGAACCATTGTTGTATAGGCATTTCTAGTAAACCGTCCGAAGCTACCACACAAGAATGAACCTGGATTTCTAAGTCTCAAATAACTGGCTGTGATTTTTCTTTATTCTAAATAAACATTTCCATTCATAACTAATTTTGTGTTTGTAATTAATTTGTTTTTCTTTCTTCAAGAAGGTCTCCCAAAAGGTGTGAGTTTTGGGCTCCACAAAGCCTTCTCATTGCTATGAGGGCAAAGACAGGGATGTGTGCAGATTGGAAATTCATGATACATGGACATGGTGGCCCCTCACTTGGCTCATCCATCTGTCTCACAACCTTCAGGCCAGTCCCCAGTAATCTACACAGGACAACAACTCTGAGATCAGGATTTAGTTATAATTTGCTTCTATAATCTCTCCGAAGAGAGCATTCTAAAAGTGCCTTTTCCTGCCCTGCTCTGCTCATTCACACTCTTTCTCTTCCCAACACATTTTTAACCACTCTCCACGGCAGTGATTTAATTCGCATACATGTGAACCAAAATTACCTTGTTTCTGTAAAAGCGATGCAAATGTAAGGCTGCATAGACTTGATTTTGAATAAAAACATATGAAATAAAAATTTTGATTTACTCTCTTTAATGCAATATTGCAAAGGCTAGTACATTCTGAGTGTTTATTAACTAAAGAACAAAACAGCAATGATTGATGTACAAAAGTATGTAATGTCCTACTTTATGAATATTTAATATTGCATCTAATACAAACAGTTATGCGAAATGTAAACTTTAAAAAAAAAAAAAAAAAAAAAAAAAAGAAATAATCTGAATGATACTGGGCAGAGTCTCTAAATTGAGCCCCCTTAGTTCTTTTAACAAATTATTTCAATTGATCATAAATTTATTTTTTGATAAATTTGTAAAACAGTCTTTATGAGTAAAGAGTAATATATTTAGCCTAAGAATGTTTGATTTATTATCACCAGAATTAGAGAAGCATACATTTCTCCTTGTTCTGGCTAGAACTATTAAACAATTACAGAAGTTTAGTAGCTTGGTTGTTTAAATTTTGCTAAAAGTTTTACTGTGATTCTGTTTGTTTCATACACATATCTACAAATCATTCCACTATAATTATTTTAAACTATGCTTAGTACTTAGGAAACAAAGTAGAAAATATCTTGGAATATCATTAATTTTTTTCTTATAATTAATTTATATAAAATCTTTATGAAATGTAATTTTATATATACTTTTTCTTTTTTTCTATGTATCATTTAATCTTTATAACAATCTTATGACACAAGCAGAGAACGTAATTTTTTCTTTATTTTAGAGGTCAAATATCTTAAAAGCAGACACAAAATTGGTACTTAGGTTTACGTGTATCTTGGAACTCTAACGAATTTTGTATGCCACCTCTTCCTTTATTTATCCTCCTCTTCATATGCCTGACCAATTGGTATGTACATGCTTACTATGTGCTCAAAATTAGAAATGTTATGTAGGCATTGACTTCAATGAGATTAAGGTTTAGTTGGCAGGAGATATATATATATATGTATGTATTTATATATATACACACACACATATAGATAGATATATAGATATAGATATGCATCTATATGTGTGTGTACACACATTTAAATATATATGCATATACAGACACTATTATAAATATGTACATAGACAGATGCTAATTATTTTAAAATCATACAAAATGGCATATCAACAGCTGTCTCAAGATGTGATTTGTATATTTGTTTTGAAAATTTATTTAGGGCCCTATTGTTTAAGAGCCAAATGAAAGTTTCTGATAAAAGGTGTTGCTGAAATTGAGAGGGAGAGGGACACTTGGGTTGGTCAAAGATAAAAACATAACCTTCCTCAATCCTTATGAATCTTCATGGATCTTGAAGGAGAGTAAGACCAGGATAGGCAGAGAGAAGCTGACAGGTCTTTAAGAGGAAGAAGTCTGGAGGCAAGAAAGAACAAGAGTACTTTGGGCACTGGTGAAGCTATTTGACTGCTCGAAGAAGAAGGATTTGGTAAAATAGTACATATTTACATGAAGAAATGGGCATGAATTGTGAAAGACCTCATATTCAACATGAACATCAATTTCTTAACTATTGATAATGCTCAGTATTCCACCATTGACTCTCTTTTATTGTCCACACATAGTTTTTAGAGGGTTATTGATCCCTTTGAGAATTTGTTTTACATAACAAATTCTGCCTTATTAATGTGTATATAAAAATGTGTGATTTTACAAGAATGTTAAGGACCTTAAGTGCCCCTGAGCCCCATCTGAAGACTTCAAGGGTTAGGAACTCTTCCTGTACACTCTAACTTGAACCTAAATCTCTTTCCTAAATTCCATATCTACATACTCAGCTACCTACATTTTGATGTCCCAAATGAAACTAATTATGTATCCTAAATAATCAATTTCTCTGATATTTCATGACAGGATAATTCAATACCCCTACCTAAAGTAAATAACAGAATGGCAGATCCTACACATGGCCAACCAAGCCAGAAATTTAGGAGACACTCTTGGCCCTACCTCCTCCTTTCTTGCCACTTGTAATTAATTTCTCAGACAATTCTTCTTTCCACCCAATGAGCCCCTTCCCTATTTATGGGTTTTATTATTTCTCACCTGGTTTTCACAGCAGCCTTTTAACTATGGTCTCTGTCTCCAGTCTTGCTTTTCCCTTCCAATTTTTTTTTTTTTTTGGGCTGAGTCTCACTCTGCCACCCAGGCTGGAGTGCAATGGTGCAATATTGGCTCACTGCAGCCTCTGCCTCCTAGGCACAAGAGATTCTTTTGTCTCAGTCTCCTGAGTAGTTGGGATTACAGGTGCCCACCGCCACGCCCAGCTATTTTTTTGTATTTTTAGTAGAGATGGGGTTTCACCATGTTGGCCAGGCTGGTCTCCAACTCCTGACCTCAGGTGATCCACCCACCTTGGACTGCCAGAGTGGTGTGGGACTACAGGCATGAGCCACCGCACCCGGCTTCTCCCTTCCAGTTTGTTCTCCAAATTGGTAGAAGAGTAACTTTAGTAAAGCTAATAACAAATCTGATCACATCCTTCACCTGCTTAATATTCTTTAATGATTCCCCTAGTGTCTTAAATAATACTATTTATACTCTGATATCATATGGATATTTGTCCCTATCCAAATCTCTTGTTGAAATGTCATCCCCAGTGTTGGAGGTGGGGCCTGATGGGAGGTGTTGGGTCAGGAGGGCAGATCCTTCATGGGCTGGTACTGTCCTTGCCACAGTGAGTGAGTTCACTTCACAGACGATCTGGTCATTTAAAGTGTGTGGCACCTCCCCCTCCCCTTGCTCTTGTTCTATGTGACATGCCTGTTCCTACTTCATTTTCTGCCATGAGCAAAAGCTTCCTGAGGCCTCCCTAGAAGCCCAACAGAAACTGGTGCCATGCTGCTTATACATCTTTCAGAAACATAAGCCAATTAAACCCCTTTTCTTTATAAATTACCTAGTCATGAGTATTTTATAGCAAAGAAGAATGGCCTAATACATCCTCCTCAGTATGATGAGGTTCGGCTTCAATTTTCTTTGCTGGCCTCTTGCCTTTCACATGCTCACTCTTTGCTTTACATCTTTGCATTGCTATTTTTTTTCTCCTGTTGAAAATATGCTAAGATTGTCGACTTTTCCTGGACAATACCAATTCATCCTCAGAGATCCAGGCCCTGAATCATGCTCTTGGGCACCCTTTTCTCACCTCTTAAATCCCAGAGAGGTGCTGGTCCTCTGTACACCCATAGTGCTGTGGTCTTAAGTCTATTAGGACATTTTTTTCACATCAGAATTTCCTGTTTCCTGTCTGTCCCTTAAAACTTGGGATGGTTCATTAGTTTCCAGTGCAATGTTCTTGAATGAATATCAGAATGAATACATGCTGCAGGCCAGCAGTTTTCAAACTGTTCCCAGGTGCTCCAGAGAAGACTTCCATGATGGCACAAATATAAAATGTTTTCTTAGAAACAAAAGTTTAAATCAACCAAAGAAATTATTCATGTTTAACTGGCAATTTCCTATTTCTCAATTTTTATAATATAGTATTTGCCAAAAGTTACACCCTAAAAATACTTTTGCAGGCATTTATGAAAAATTTTTGAATTAAGGATCAACAGAATAATACTGTTTCAATAACAATTACTTGGCAAAGTGAGCAATAGTTATTGGAAAATGGCAAAGAATTGATCTAGTGAGAAATATAGATTAACACATGATTCTTTTAAGTCCAATAAAATGTACATTTATCTTTTAAACATTTCTTTTGTTTCTAACAGGGGGATTTGCATTTTAATAACAAGCACCTTTGTTCAGCTCCCTAACGTGGTCATATATGGTAAAGTTCAGCATTGTAGAAGTTGAAAATGCCACACATTCAGTATTTTCAAATCCTAGCAAAAAATAGAAAACCTCCACTGTGTATGCTCTAAAAATGTAATTTCTACTTTTAAAAACCTGAATACTCACTTGTGGTTTATTGTCCAAAAGTTTTTTTAAAAAGTAGAAAAGACTTTGCATTCTGAATAAAATGCCATTGACATTTCACATTCCTTACTTCTGAAGTATAAAAAAATAAAAAGTGAAATGGTCTGTCCCAAAAGAAAAGCTCTCTCTTACACTTATATTAAAAAATAAACAAAAATTCCCTATTGGATGATCATCTAAAAAGTCTATAGAAAACATATACTCTGACTTTTAAATGTCGACCAGCCTTGGAAATCTATATGACATAAACTTTTGCCAAAAAAATCAATCTTGAGTTATGATTTGATTAGCAGAAAATTGCTATCACATTTGTTTCTACATTTGTCTACCTCATGTCCTTTTCATTCATAGGCTGGCTGATTCAAACCTTCTTTAAAAACTCCCTGAGAAAGTCTGTGACATTAAAATGTCCTTTGATGCTCTTTCACTAAGCAGTGAATATTAACAGTTATGGTGACCCTGTTCCCTAATGTGTCTCAGCAGGATCAATAGCAGTTAAGTGCCACTGTTTTACAATTAAAAAGGGGATCATTTTAAATTTAAAAGCTCATAGCTAATTTTCTTCTTGGCACTTAATGGCATAATTCATTTTTGAAAAACCTCATTGGGAGAACATAGACTTTTTTTTTTTTTTTTTTTTTTTTGGTGGCAGCACAGGAAGAGGCTAGTTTCACACTCCTTGTTGCCTCTGCAGTGATTTGTAGTGTTCCTTCATTAAGCTGTCAGCAGGGCATCCGTAAAATTTTCTCAGAAATAAGGACCCGGATGGAGAGCATGAGCAACCATGGCGATTCTCTGTAAAACTGTTGAGCAGCCAGTTTTCTTGGAACTTTCTTTCTGAATGCTGCTGTTTTCAGCCAATCTTACCTTTTTATTTACAATTTTTTCCCCTCATGTTCACTATTCTTTTTGGTGACTGCCTCCTGTTCCCTATTAGGAACCTAGGCACATGACAGGTGGTTCAGAGCAGTGCATACATATTTCCAACATGTAATTGGCTAACATTATGCTGGAAATGTCATTCTGATCCTACCTCATTGACATTGCAGTCTCAGCTCCTTTCTACACAACGATGGCTTTCCTTTTTCCCAATTACAACAGTAACAGACACATCGAGTTACACATACATGATATCCCTGGGGATAAGCACTCATATAGATCCACTTTGGGGTAAGTCTTGTGTCTGCTTATGGAATGTACATTATCTTGAAGCAAATGAGAGAGATACTGTCGTCTATATTTGTTGCTGGAACTTAGAAGAATATATTAATGCACTTAGTCCTTTGTTTTAGGTATTTTTTAATATCTATTTTAAAAGCCAAAGATATTTACTTTTCTCCTAAATACTACTACTACTCCTATGAATTAAAAAATGAAACAGCTGAATATTGACTGTATGCAAGGCACTGTGCTCAGAGATTTATACATCTTTGTCTATGCTTCTATCCTTACAAAACAGACATACTGTTCATAATCTACAGATGAAGACAATCTCAGAGAGGTTAGGTTAGCAGCTTAAAGTCACACAGCTTACAAGTATTGCAAATGAGACAAAAGTCTTGAATGGCCTTGCTTCTTAACCCCTCAACTTTTAACCACAATGTCTATCACTTTCAATGAAACTGCTTTAGGTTTACCTGTATATCCTTAGAATTACATTCAAATCTAAACTCCTCAGTATTCATAGATTTTTCAAGAACCTTTTCAGGATACTAGTAGTTAGAAAATTAGGACCATTCAAAATAGATTGCATTATTTATTCTTCATGTAAAATTTAATCTATTTTTACATTGTTTTTGACTTTTGTTAGTTTATCACAGTACGTCTATCACAGACCGTGAGCTGTTACTCATTAAAGACTAGATGAAGTATTCCATCTTATTCAGTTTTGTGTGTGTGTGAATCTGATAACTACCTCTGTAAATATAAATTTTTGGCTGAATGCTAGTTTTCCAGTAAGTAACCTTGAATAAAGAGGGGCATATGCCTATTATATGGCATATATAATAGAGTTTGGAATAAATGGAATATTAGAGCATCCCAGGGATTTGAATTAATTTCTATTATAGAATTTTATCTTTATAGCCCACAAAAATTTTCATAAAGTCCCCCTCCCCACTATTAATATTTTGTAAATAATATTTTGTAACAATATTATTTTAAGAAATAATATTATTTTTACAAAATAGTAATAATTGTGGGAAGGGGACATTTATGAAAATTACCATGTCTTATAGAAAATAGAACAGAATGTAATTTTTAAAAATTGCTGTATACAAAACTCATTTTCCCCTTTTCTTCTTTTACTGTCCCTTTCCCTTTCCCTCTTTTCCTCTCTCCCTTTCTTCCTTTTTAAATATTTTTCAAACACATTAAAATCCAATATAGCTTTTGTATTCATTTTTCTTGTTTATTCCAGGCATTGCTGTGTAAGCGGCAAAAGTGACCCCTGCCCCAGCCCTGCAAGGGTAAGATACAGGCTGGTCATCTGTGCACGCGTCCATCTGAGTGGGACGTGAGTCCTGGCAGCTGCCGCCACCGCGCCGGTCCCTCCTGTAATCCAAGCCTGGTGTCCGAGGACGCGAGGCAAGCGCCGCGGCTCGGGTTGCCCTAAACGCGCTGGTCTATCACGCCACCGTCCAACACAATTAGCCGAGGACACCAGGTGCTGCCTGGCTCTCGCCACGTTGCACTTCTCGCGTTTCTCGTAACGGTGTTTGTCAAGTGCGCCCCCTTTTCAATGAGCCGCGCTGCGCCCTCCACTTCCGCATCCAACTGCGCAGGTGCCGGGGCCTCGGCGCCGCGTCTGGCAAACCCGCTCTGCTAAGCGCGGCGTCTGGCCCAGTGCGGGCGAAACGGGAAGGCCTGTCACGAAGCACAGCGTTTTCCACGTGCTGCGGCTGAAGCCACTCCCCTTTTGTGCATGCTTCCAGAAGAGACGAAGGAAAGCGTCCACACATAAGCTCAGGTAACATCACCGCTGCGTGTGTCCCTTTGCTACTGTTGCGTGCTGGGCACGGAAGGATTTTGGAGGGTCGTAGTCCCCGCGTTTCACACTGTGACCGTCTCTGACGTGGCTGCAGGTAGCCCGGCTGCTTTGTACATTCAAGGCCCTGCTCCTCCCCATCCCCGCAATAAACAATACCTGCTTCATTTTTTTCCCAGTGGTAGTTATCCTTTTATATTTACGTAAAGCGGCTGCCCTACGAGAGAGCATAAATGCCGCCGACCATAGGAGTTAGTTACTCTGTGCCTGGCTGTGTTGCATTAGCTGCTAATTACTCTGAGGTCTCCCCAGTGCCTCTGGTCTTCTCCGCTAAAGCACACTGTGTCATTTAAATTTACATTGTGTCATAGTACCCTGGTGTTGTGACACAGCCAAGTGTATTTTGACGTGTATGGTTTGTTTTCCCCCAATGGTGCTGCAGGAAGTTGCAACAGGTGTGGCCCGACCCCCTAGGCAAGAGGCGTGGATTCAGGTTCTACCAGTTTTACTCCTGATGAAGTTGGGCAAATCAGTTGGCTCTGGAGTCTTTAGTAGCCCTTTCCTCATTGACCATTGCAAGCTAAACGTTCTTTCATTCTTTCTGTTCTGGTGAGCCGTAACTTGTGTTTATGAAATGCTAGGCAGGTGATTTACATTTATTTCTATAGTACCCGTGAACTGGACGTTATTATTCTCATTTCACCACAAGGAAAATGGTACTCAGCTTTATGAAGCAAATTCACTCAAGACAATCTTCTTAGAGAGTGGGTGCAAGGCCTGAATGTGTATCCTGGCCTGTCTCTTAAGTACTAGTGTGCACTCCTACATCACAGGATTAGGGGATATATTGGAAAATCAAAAGAGTTAAATTGTTGTAGGATTGTTTGAGGTGTGTTTATATTTATTATGCAGATGTATCTTCATTGATATAATTTTTACTTACTTTTTGAGATGGAGTCTCACTCTCATCCAAGCTGGAGTGCAGTGGTATGATCTCACTCATTGCAACTTTCATCTCATGGGTTCAAGTAATTATCTTGCCTCAGCCTTTCCAGTAGCTGGGACTACAAGCATGCACCACTAATTTTTTTTTTTTTTTTTTTTTGAGACAGAGTTTCGCTCTTGTTGCCCAGCGTGGAGTGCAGTGGTACGATCTCAGCTCACCCCAACCTTTGCCTGCTGGGTTCGAGTCATTCTCCTACCTCAGCCTCCCAAGTAGCTGAGATTACAGGAATGTTCCACTATGCCTGGCTAATTTTGTACAGGATTTCTTCATGTTGGTCAAGCTGGTCTCAAACTTCCGACCTCAGGTGATCTGCCCGCCTCGGCCTCCCAAAATGTTGGGATTACAGGTGCGAGCCACTGCTCCCGGCCTACTTTTTTAATTTTTAGTAGAGATGGGGTTTTGCCGTGTTGGCCAGGCTGATCTTGAACTCCTGACCTCAAGTGAATCCACCTGCCTCTGCCTCCCAAAATGCTGGGACTACAGGCATGACCCACCGGGCCTGGACAATTTTTAATTATTTTATTTTTAAAAAATAGGAACAGGGTCTTGCTAGATTGACCAAGCTGGTCCCTAATTCCTGGCCTCAAGTGGTTCTCCTGCCTCTGCTTTCCAAAGTGCTGGGATTATAGGCATTAGCCACATACCCAGCCTGATATAATTTTTGATTAACTGATCTTCACAAACACCATACACAGTGGGTCAGACCTGTTGCTCATATAACATTGTAGGTCATTCCACAGTTTCAAGGTGAACAGGCAATCTGGACCAGAAACTCCCACAGGCCCTTTGTTCAACAAAGCACGCATTACCTCTTGCACATTTTAAAATTTATTATTCTACCAACTCAATCACTAAAAATCAGTGTTCTGAACTAGCTCTTTATTTTATTGGATACTTTTGAGTGCTATACAACTATATGACATTCTCAGAAATGGTGGTTCAAGAGTAGCAAGATATGAGTGCAGTACCTTTTCTGTTATGTCAGTTCAGGGGTGTAACTTGTATTAAAAAAAAAAACAGAGCTAGTCTCTGCTGCTCCAAGCGGCGAATCACACTCAAAAGGCATTTGACAGTAAACAGAGCAAAATTTCAGGCTAATGCTAAGACTCTCTGAAGTTAATGTGGTTCAATAAAAGGGATTAGCCCTTTTCATAGTTAACCCAGTAGTTCTGGGATGAAGCTGCCATATCATGAGCAAACACAGGGGCAGAGACTTGTAGTAAATGGCATGATTTGAAAACCAGCTCCACTCTTCACTAGCTCAAGGGAACAGCCAAGTGGTAAAATAGGGACCTAATAGCCTCTGGTACAGAATAGGAACTGAATGCAACTCTTCCTCTTCCTCTGCTTCCTTCTTTTTCTCTTCATTGTCTTCTTTCCTTACTTGTCCTATATCTTAGATTTTACCACTGCCTTCCAAAGACAATGGAACCTCTTTGACTTCTCCCTTTCTTACACCGCCGGCATTTCACCTGAACAACCTCCTGTCTCTTCAGCATTTTCAGTGTTTCTCACAGCCCTGTGGCCATTCCCATGGCCTGCATCATTCTCTCTTCCTGTGTCTTCTTCCCACCTTCCAGCCACCTGTCTTAACGCTGGCGAACTTTCTGAAATTCAGGCAAAGCCATGTCATTCCATTTTATTTCTTCAATACTAACTTCTTCAAATCTGCAGAAAGTAAAGAAGCCCAGCTTGTGTGTGTGCGTGTGTTTGCTAATTTTTACTAAGTATATTTGACCATGGGATAACTATTAACATTTTTATGGGGCACTAAAATTACAAGGACTGCAATTTGAGAATCAAAATGCTACATAGTAGCCTCCCCGACTTATCTGCAAAGGATAACATCAAGCCCTACATATAGTGTTTTTTCCTATGTATACATACCTATCTGTGATACATTTAATTTACAAATTAGACACAGCAAAAGATTAATGAGAACACTAGTAACAAAGTAGCACAATTATAACAATATGCTGTAATACAAGTTATGAATGTGGTCTCTTTCTCTCTCTCTCAAAACATCTTATTGTGTTGTACTCATTATTCTTCTTGTGATGATATGAGAAGACAAAATGCCGAGTAATGAGTTGAAATGAGGTGAATGACTTAAGCACTGGGATACAGTGTTTAACACTTACGAATTATTTCAAGAATTTTTTATTTAATATTTTCAGACCACTATTGACCTCGGATAACTGAAACCGCGGAAAGAGAAACTGTAGATAAAGAAGAACTACAATATTAAGCTTTTTGTATGGCTTCATAGAAGCACTTCTTCCTCTTCTGTTATTACTTGGTTGATGACAGTAAAGAGAAACATTGTCAGTAGGTTCATTTTTAGGCTAACCTTTAATGAGCATTTACTCTATGCCAGCTACTGTGTTAGGCATTTTACATGCACCATCTTGTGTTAATCTTTCTCAACCCCTGTTTGGAAACAGCTATTAATATTATTTTCCAGAGTGAAAAAGAGGCTAGATACACTTCTAAGCACTTCGGTAGGATAGTAGAGTTAGGATGTAAATGGAAATGGGATAGATGCCATTTTCAGGTAGGAAGACCCATTTTGGTGTTTTGTTTGGACATGAGGAGTATTTTTAAAGTCTGGCACACATCAGGACATTTGCAATCCAAATTCTTCTAAGGTGTGCTTCCCTTGCTGTAGTTAGGGAAGGGCCTCTGACACATCTGAAATACAGGGAAGACATATAGGCGAAACTTTTGAAAAGACTGCATTGGTTCTCCCAACTCTGTCTTGTTTCAGATCTGCTTGTGGCTCCAGTAATGTTGTAAATGAAATCAATTATTACCCCTGCTGTGTGATTTTCATCCAAGAGCTAAAATTTTTACCCCTTTTTTTGGTTACCAAGGGGTTTCTAGTTTAAAATGATTTGTCTCCTTTGGTTTAATAACAGGAGATTGGGATTGCAATCCTGAGTTTGGTTCAGAAATAAAGTGAAACCACACATTGTCTGCAGGTTGAGGGGAGAAGCCAGATACTCATGCTAAAGTGTAAGGAGAATTTGCAGGGAATCACAACACCTATGAAGATCCTGCTGCCTGGTTTCTTGGCTGTCCTGTGATAACAGTGCACACTGCAGCCTCAAAACTGAATGGAGGGCCTCCTTTGCAGGACATGGGACTGCTCATTGTCAAGAGAACAATTGAGTTTCTATCTGATCAATCCAAAAGTGGGTAGTTGTGTGACCTCGAGCAAGCCATTTCATTCTTCTGGATTTGGGTTTTTTAAATCCACACAGCAAACCCATCCCAGCAACCCTGGCATCGTGCTCATTCTCAAATCCTGTCAGAGTCCTCATGTCTCTGCTTCCAAGGCTCCATCGGTCTATCATGTCCCTCTTACCTCAGATATGCACAGCCTCACTTATTTATTCCAAAGCATGGATCATTGTTTAGCCTATTTTACTTTTTTACAACTTTATTTTTTGGAGCTGTTTTACATTTAGGAAAGATTGCACAAAAAATAGAGTTCCCCTATAACCCTTCCTCCCCATTCCCGCTCCCTCAGTTTCCCCTATTGTTATCATCTTGCAATAGTGTGGTACATTTGTCAGAATTAATGAGTTGATATTGATACATCATGGTCTACTGAATCCCACAGTTTACCTTAGGGGTTCACTCTTTGAGTTGTTCATTCTATGGATTTTAACAAATATACAGTGATATGTATCTTCTATTACAGTATCATATAGAATAATCCCTTTGCCCTAACTCCCCCCCCCACCAACACACACACACACACACACACACACAGACACACACACACACGCCCCCTGTGTTCCATCTCCTCGTTTCTCCTTCCTTTATCCCAAACCTCTGGCAATCACTGACCTTTTTACTGTCTCTTCACAGAATTTCAAATAGCTGGAATCACACAATATGCAGCCTTTTCAGACTAGCTTTTTCCATTTAGTGTTATGTATTAAAGTTTCTCCGTCACTTTTCATGGCTTGATAGCTCATGTCTTTTTTTGTTTTTGAGACGAAGTCTTGCTTTGATGCCCAGACTGGAGTGCAGTGGTGCAGTGTTGACTCATTGCAGCCAGTGATTCTCCTGTCCCAGCCTCCTGGATAGCAGGGATTATAGGCACACGCCATCATGCCCTGCTAATTTTTGCATTTTTAGTAAAGATGGTTTCACCATGTTGGCCAGGCTGGTCTCGAACTCCTGACCTCAGGTGATCCGCCCACTTCGGCTTCCCAAAATGTTGAGATTATAGTCATAAGACACCGTGCTCGGCCTCATTTCTTTTTATCATTGACTAATACTACACCATATGGATATTTTGTTTATCCATTCACCTGTGGAAGGTTATCTTGGTTGCTTCCAATTACTAGGAATTATGAATAAAGCTACTATGAACGTGATGTGCAGGTTTTCTTTTGGATATACATTTCCAATTCATCTGCATAAAAAACTAGCAGTGAAATTGCTGGATGATATAGTAAGTCTACATACAGCTTTGTGAAAGACACCAGACTGTTTTTCAAAATGGCGGTGCTAGTTTACTTTTTCACTCTTAAAAGTTTAACTAGGCTGGGCGTGGTGGCGCACGCCTGTAATCCAAGCACTTTGGAGGCCAAGGTGGGCGGATCACCAGAGGTCGGGAGTTCAAGACCAGCCTGACCAACATGGTGAAACCCAGTCTTTAAAAAAAAAAAAAAGGGCGGGCGCGGTGGCTCAAGCCTGTAATCCCAGCACTTTGGGAGGCCGAGGCGGGTGGATCACGAGGTCAAGAGATCGAGACCATCCTGGTCAACACGGTGAAACCCCGTCTCTACTAAAAATACAAAAAATTAGCTGGGATTACAGGCACGCGCCACCATGCCCAGCT